>NW_016107323.1:2748510-2867248 GCF_001604975.1 Cebus imitator
GTTTATTCTCATTAGCATTTCATCAAACCTTTTTCCAAGGTTCTTAGTTTCTTTGCATTGAGTTAGAACATGTTCTTTTACATGAGTCAATTCATCAGACTCATTCTCCATCTAGCTTTGTTCCTTTGCTGGTGATGAGTTGTGATCCCTTGGAGGAGAAGAGGCGTTCTGGTTTTGAGTGTTTTCATTCTTTTTCTGCTGGTTTCTTCCCATCTTTGTGGATTTATCTACCTGTGGTCTTTGTAGTTGGTGACTTTCGGATGTGGTCTCTGAGTGGACGTCCCTTTTGTTGATGATGAAGCTATTTCTTTCTGTTTTTTAGTTTTCTTTCTAATAGCCAGGCTTCTCTGCTGTAGGACTGCTGGAGGTCCACTCCAGATCCTGCTTGCCTGGGGATCACCTGCAGTGGCTGCAGAACAGTAAGGGTTGCTGCCAGTTTCTTCTTCTGTTATATTTGTCCCAGAAGGATACCCGCCAGATGTCAGCCTGAGCTCTCCTTTACAAGGTGACTCTTTGGATATACAGGGGTCAGGGAGCTGCTTGAAGAGGCAGTCTATTCCTTACAGGAGCTCAAGTGCTGAGCTGTGAGCTCCATTGTTCTGTTCAGAGCTGCAGGGCTGGTACATTTAAGTCCGCTGCAGCAGAACCCATAACTGCCTTTTTTTCCCAGGTGCTCTGTCCTGGGAATGTGGGGCTTTATTTATAAGTTCCTGATGTGCTGCTGCCTTTTTTCAGAGCTGCTCTGCCCAGCAAGGAGGTAGCCTAGTCACAGTCTGCCAGCAGAGGTATTGCTGAGCTGCTGTGGGCTCTGCCCAGCTGCTGTGTGAACTTCCTTGCGGCTTTGTTTATAGAAGTATAGTTAGAACTGCCTGGGTAATGGTGGTCTGCCTTAGTAATGGCTGTCTGCCTCTGTAAGGGTGGACTGCCTCGGTAATGGTGGACTGCCTCAGTAATGGCAGACTGCCTCAGTAGTGGCAGACTGACTTGGTAATGGTGGACGCCCTTCCCCCAACAGAGCTGGACCTTCCCGGGTCCAGCTCCGCTTGCTGCAAAACTCTCATTCCAGAGCGTTTCGGATTGCTGGTCTTTGTGGGGGTGGACCCACTGAGCCAGATCACCTGGCTCCCTGTTTCAGCCCCCTTTCTTTCAGTTGAATGGGTAGCTCTATCTCCCAGGCATTTCAGGTGCCAGTTGAAACAGCTGCCCATATTTGTGTGAGTTTTTGTGCAGAGACCCGCTGTGCTGGCTGAAACAGCCATTCTGGAAACTCATGCACTTTCCAGCCTGGGAATCTTCTGAGCTGTGGGCAGTAATAACTCATTTGGAAATGCGGTGTTCACTCACCCTCTGCATTGTTTTTGCTGAGAACTACACTCCAGAGTTGTTCCTATTCAGCCATCTTGCATCCACAACCCTCTCCCTTTTTTTTTTTTTTAGACAGTGATTTGCTCTTGTTGCTCAGGCTAGAATGCAATGGTGCCAACTTGGCTCACTGAAATATTCGCCTCCCTGGTTAAAGGAATTCGCCTGCCTCAGCCTCCCAAGTAGCTGGGATTACAGGCACCCACCACCATGCCCAGCTAATTTTTGTATTTTTAGTAGAGATGAGGTTTCACCATTTTGATTCACCCACATCGGCCTCCCAAAGTGCTGAGATCACAGGCGTGAGCCACCACACCCAGCCCTTCCTTCATCTTAAAGATGGTAAGGTGAAACTCACTGAATCCAATGCTTCTTTGAGCTTGGACAACCCAGGTAGCTATCATTCTCAAGCTGACCTTCTATATTTGTACTGGCATAAAGATACTAAAATTAGAAATTGACACGCAATGTTATGTCTCCAGATGTGCTACCTTCTTTTATCAGTTCTTCAAAGTGCAGAATTAAAGAATCTGTCTGTGAATTATCATGTCATGGGCCAGGTAGGCCATACTGGACAAGTAGTCAAGCTTCTGTTACCCGGAGTGGGAAAAATCAGGTAAGTAAACCCCTTCTCTCCGCAAACACACACATTTGTCTGAATAAGGCTTATTTCTATCTAATGTCACTAGAGGTACTTGAAAAGGTAATAAGAAAAATCCTCTAAATTGAGGAAAGGATTTCAAGGAAAGCAGGATGGGCACCTCACATATTGTAAGAATAAAATGACCCCTCAAGTTCAGTTTGCAATATGCTTATAACTGCAGATTAGCAGTTTTTTAAAGTATGTCAAGACTATGGCTAGACCTAAGGAAGATAGCATGAGAAAATATTAAAAAAGAAAAGGAATGCAACAGACCCCAGAAGTTTATTCTTGTCAAAATATGCTTTTGTACGTGGGCTATAATTAGGGTGACAACATAAGTTATTGCCCAAACCAGGACATGTTTGAGAGTGAAAGGGACATTATTAATAATTGACAACAGGTGTAAGCCAGGACAGATGCCACCCTTTGCAGAAACTTCTGAGTGTGTTTGTGAATCAAAAGGCAGTAAATAAAGAAAATATATTTGATAGAGGCACAATGTCTATGAACACTGCCTTCCTTCTTATTCGGGGCAATAAAGCAAGAGGCAAAGGTAAGATAAAGACATGAGGAAGAATGTTCGAAATTGGTAGTTTTTTAAAAACCAATCTGTTGTTTATCATCTATTTTTGTTTCAAAGTAGGGTGAACTAGAAGAAAAAATTCACTTAAAAATGAATTTTTACACTACTAGAAGAGAGTGCAATTCTTAAAGAGTAAGAAATCCCAATCATACTTTTGAAACTAGCTATGTAGCTCTAACGATAAGAAGTTTCTATCTGGTCTCGAAGGAGAAGTCACATTTCTGTGTTCAGGACACTACAGGATGTTGCCACAAGGATCTCTTGACTGTCTTTGTATCATCCCAGGGTTCCTAGAGGAAAAACTAACATATTATTTAATCTCATAAAAATTTCAAGTGTTTTAGAAATTGGCTGCTTCATTTTACAAATATCAAAATAGAGGCTCAGAGATTACTTGCCCAAGATAACCCATTAAACACAGATGAGGATTCAAACTCACCATGTTTTACTCTTCCAATATTGCCTAAAACAAAGCCGTCAAACAAAAAATGGCAAAACATAGACTCATTCATTAGACCTTCGATTTTATTGAGTGCCTGCCTTGGACCAGACATTTTCCTATGAATTAGGGATACAGAGATGAGCCTAAATCAGTGCCCTGACACTTACAGCATTCGAAAAGCTTGTGAAAAGATGATCTCTTGGTTGTGTTCAGGAAATATCAAAGATACTAATCCAGATGTAGAGAAGTGAGTTAGAGAAGGCTGAGAGAGAACCATGGGAGAGAGCTTGTGGGGTCCTGTAGCCCCAGGTAAAGACTTTGCATTCCAAGTACAATGAGAAATCAGGAAAATGACATGTTATTCATAGCAGTGGGAAGCCTGGACTATAAGGGAAAAAGAGGCAGCAGAAAGACCTGTGAAGAGGCGCCCGTGGTCTTCACAGATGCCAGAGATAATGGTGTTAGGTGAGAGCAGTAACAGTGGACTCGGTGAGAAATGGATACAGCCAGGGTGTACTCCAAAGGCCAGGGGAAAGGATTTGCTAATAGAGTAGATGCTGGCCTTAGGCGCTGGGGAGGTACCAAGGAACTCCCATTAGTGGAACCACAAATGCAGATTGGGAATAGGAGTATGAGGCTGAGGAGGCAGGCATGATTTCATTTTGAAGTTCTCTTCAAATGAAAGGATTTCAGATGTTCAGGGAATCTTTGGGGAGTTTTAAGTAAAGGAGGAAAATCATTCCATTTTTCTTGTGGAGAGATCACGCTGGTGGCAGTGTTTGGGATGGATTAGGGAAAGGAGGAGAGGAGAAGCAGTGAAAGCAGCTGGCAAATTAAATGCTGAGTTAAGTGGGGGATTATGAAGGCTTGGACTGAGACAATGGCCGTGGGGATAAAGAAGAGAGGCTACATTTGAAATATTATGGGGCAAGGGAGTTAATTAAAAAACAGTGGCTTATAAGATGTGAGAAGAGAAGAAGATTAAAATCATCTCCCTTTTCTGAACATTCTGAAGTCTGGGAGGTTCAAGAATCTCAGCAAATCCCACATTTTCTTAAAGGGCCAGTAAATTTAATGAACAGTTAAAAAATATTCAAATAACTATAAAGAGTTTTTAAAAGAGACAGCAGAGGCGAGAGATTTCTTTTTATATTGGACATTTATTTTATATTGGATCCAGAATTTAAATTTCTACCAACAGTTGGAATTGTAGTGATCATTCTGTTGACTCTGTATACCATAAATAAGTGTAGCCATTATATAGGGTGACAGTTTAACACTCCAAAGTGTTGTCTGTCTCAAGGGTTCACCTTGGAAGTTTACAGTCTGACTGTAATGATGCTCCCTGTCATTAATGCAAATTTTCTACGCTTTATGCAGGAGGTTATTTTTAAAGTCAGCTGGGAATTGCATCAGAAAGAGTTCCCACTACTTTGGCCACCAACCTAATTTTTTATTTTAAAATAGAAACATCCTGGCCAGGTGCTATAGCTCATGCCTATAATCCCAACATTTTGGGAGGCTGAATCAGGTGGATCACTTGAGGCCAGGAGTTTGAGACTAGCCTGGCCAACATGATGAAACCCCAGCTCCACTAAAAATACAAAAACTAGCTGGCTGTGGTGGCATGTGCCTGTAATTCCAGCTACTTGAGAGACTGAGACAGGAGAATCATTTGAATCCAGGAGGCAGAGGTTGCAGTGAGCCAAGATCATGCCACTGCACTTCAGTCTGGGCAACAGAGTGAGACCTCGTCTCAAAAAAAAAAAAGAAAAAGAAAAAAGAAAAAAATAGAAACACTCATCTCAATTGCCCACTTTGTTCACACTACTTGGCTGTTTCAAAAAGTCAGGTCAGTATACAAAGGATGAAAATTTTCTTCCCTGAGGATATGTAAGATGCTATGCTGCAGGTTCTTAAAGCCGTATGGAACCACAGCTTAACCACAGGGGTTCTTTCTGGTATCTGGGCCTTTGGGCTTCTTCCCACTTCAGGGCTCCTCATCCCTCCCACCTTTATTTTCACAGCTTGTCTTTCAGAATCATTTCAGCTCTCTGTGCACCAGAATTTACCCTCTGACCTCCAAGGCCAGTTCGTTCATCCTATGCTCTCCTGGACTGCCAATGTTTACCTCTGTCCTCACCATTTTGTAACATTCTGTTGGCTGCTTCCACCATTTCTTTGCGAGGTCTTAGAGAATTGGAACTGATATCTTTATAATCTCCAGCACTTAGCATAGGGCCTAAGTACAAAATAAATATATATGTTTCAAATTATTCAATTATTTTCAAATGATTGATTTGATAATTGAAATATTTGAATAATGGCTAGCTCTACAGATTAAAACAATGTTTTGGGTTTATTTGTTTTGTTTTCGTTTTAAAAAAAAAAAAGCAACCTCAAAACAGTTAATCTAAACTCCCTTGGTAACAACTTCAGCAGGGAATGCTCATTTGGAGGTACACATGAGCTCTGACATGTGGGTGTCTGAATTAGTTATATTATTTTATTGGTCATATAGCATAATAGGAGTATACTTTAAAGATTCATTTTTCATTGGCATATCTCTAACCACAATAGCAGCAGCAACTAATCTTAGGCAGCTGGCTTTGCACCAGCTCCTATGGCAGAATCCACCACTTATTCCTAACAGAACGTCCATTTTATTGACAGTAATGATGCGTATGTCTACATGCTCTTTTGAGTTGGCTATGGCCTTGCGACCAAGTTCTAGCCAGTGAGCTGGAACAAAGATGTTGAGAAGGACTTCCAGAGGGCTTCCTAAAAGGTAGACAGACATTCTGGGGAAGTTCTTTTCCCTGTTCTCAATTGTCTTAGTCCATTTGGGCTGCTATAACAAGATGCTATAAACTCAGTGGCTGATAAAAAGTAAATTTATTTCTCACAATCTAGAGGTTGGGAAGCCCAAAATCAAGGTGTTGGCAAATTTGGTGTCTGGTGGGCTCTTATTTCCCGGTTCATAGACAGTGACTTCTCCATGTGTTCTTATGTGATGGAAGGGGCAAGACAGCTCTCGGGAACCTCTTAGAAGGCACTAAACCTATTCATGAGGCCACCATCCTCATGACCTAATCACTTCTCAAAGGCACACCCTTTTAATACCACCACCTTGAGGTTAGGATTTCAACATATGAATTTGTGGGAGGACATAAGCATTTGGTAGGTCACACTGATACTTGCACTGAGCCATTTTGACCATGAGATTACCTAGAAGGAGCAGTCTGTCTCTAAGACACCAGACCCAAGAGAACAAATTCTGTTATTGTTCCTGTAATGTCAGGGGACCAACATGTTAGCAGCAATCTGTATTTTTATTTTTGAGGCAGTATGTTGCTTTGTCACCCAGGCTGGAGTGCAGTGGTGCGATCATAGCTCACTGTATGCTCAAACTCCTGGACTCAAGAGATTCTCCCACCTCAACTTCCCAAGTCGCTGGGACTACAGGTTCACACCACCACACTGGGCTGATTTTTTTAAAAACTTTTTTTAGAGATGGGGGGGTCTCACCATATTGCCCAGGCTGGTCTTGAACTCCTGGCCCCAAGTAATCCTCCTGCCTTGGCCTCCCAAAGCACTGGGATTACAGGCATGAGCCACTGCTGCCAGCCTCCAGATGTCTTTGCATGTGGAAATGAAGCCTTGTGCAGTTAAGCTGTTTTTATTTTGGATTTTCTATACTAAGCAGCTACACTTACTCCTAATGAGCTTAGGTGTTTTACAGAGAGTGTTTCAGTTCACCTTTACCACATCCCTGTGCATTAGGGGTTATTGTCCCCATTTTTCAGTTGAGGAAATTGAGATAACAAAGTTGAGTTTGAACCATGACTGCTTGACTCTAGATCCCGTTATCATATGAGAATGGTCGTCCATTTTGAATGATTTATGCTTCTCCACCTATATGAAATTGTTGACTTTATACTTTCCTATACATTTCTTTAGATCACTCTTCTTTTATCTTCTTTCACGTGTTTTCTTGTGATCAGAATTGATGGTTGGACAGGAAATCAGAAGGACTTTCTTTCCAAAGTTTTTGGCCCAAAGAATGAGGCCAAATAATATGTTCTATTACTCTCCAAGTATCTGTATAGTTGGAGTTTTGTTTTAGAGAGACCCTGATACTTTGTCCTGTTTCACCTTCGTGATGCTCTGAGAGCAAGACAAAGTGACTGATGTTTCTGTTATTTAACGAATGAAAAGACTGGGCCAGTCTAAGGCTGTCGACCACTTTTCATCCTATACACAGGATCCAATACCTGAAGTCACTCTGTCCTGTCTGGGGAGTTTTGGAGACCAGTATAGTGAGTAATGCACTGGAAGAATTTTAGAACTCAAGAGAACCTCTTTAATATCACTCTCTCAATTTATTTCTTTTAATTCAATTCTAATCATCAAAACTTATATAAAATATTTATACCAAGAATTTTAAAGAACTCTAAAACTATCAGAAAGGATACGATTACAGGTAATTTTTCATTTGTTTGTTGGGGTTGTAAAAAGGCCACGAGGCAAACTTACTTTATCTGGACTTCATCTACCACATCTTATATATTTGTAAAGAGATAATTCAATTTCTAATAAAAATCTCTTGGATTCCTTTACAAGATATTTAGCTTAGCCACGTCGTTCCCTTTCATCTGGTGAAACTCATTCTAGCTCTTAAGAGGATCATGTCAGTTTGCACATCAGTGAATAGCCTCATAACCCCCGTTTCTACTCACAGCAAACACCCTTGAGGTTAGAGCTTGATGGTTAAACACAAAGAGTCCCAATGCCCTAAGATTCCACAGATGCCTGTTGAATTACCAGGATGCTCATAGACTGCAAATACTTAACAAAAGGAGTTTCTTCTCCTTGACGCCCTCCTCACCCTCGCCCTAGCCACTCTCACTCCCACCACAAGTGAAAGAAAAAAAAAATCTCACTTCAAACAGTGCACCTGGCCATAATCTTTTCTACTTCAACTAATTGCTATTTGCAGTGGCATGAGGTCGGGGGATGGGGAGAGGGTGGAGATTTCACTGGCTAATAATGAAGTATCAAACCACAAAATGATTTCATACGGTCGATTGTTCCATTCCAGAGCAGCCAACATCTTACATTAATTTTCAGTTGCAGGAACTATAGTTCTCATACAAAGAAATACATTCCTAACAAGGCACAGGAATTCATTTTCAAAATGGCCTTAATGCAAAAGCAGGCAAAGAGTTTCAAGTTGTTTCAGAGTTTCAGAATGACTTTTACAGATATCTGAAAATCACTCAACTTCTGGACTTTTAAAAAGCATTAGTGTTCTTAAAAGAGGCAAACCCCAGTTTTTATAGTTAACCAAGTTTTGAATTACACTTTCGTGTTTGTAACTATTTGTTTAAGATCTGTCTAGTTAGATTGTACATGTCATGTGAACAGAAACTTTGCCGATTTTTGTTCACTACTTTATCATCAGTGTTCAGCAGAGTGCCTGGAACATAGTAGGTGTTCAATAAATATTCTCGATTTCATGAATGAATGAAATCCCAAGGCTATAGATAATTCTTTAAATGTTTGTTATAATAACATCCTGTTGCCAAATGGCCAAAAGGGAAGAGACAGTAGGAAGGGAGGGAATTTATAAAATTGTATAAATGTTATTGTTTATAGAATGCCTTATTTAAGTGGAAATATTTTCACATATAGTAATAATAATGGTGATCATCAGTAACAGTAGAGTTAGTAACAGTAGTAGTAATAGTCACAGGGTAGTGGTAGTAGCCTTGAGTGATTATTATGTGCCAGGTGTTGGGGTTAGCTCTTTGCATGAATCGCATTTTATTTTCACAGCTTCTCTGTAGGATACTTATTTATACTATCCCCATTTCACAGATGAGAAAACTGAGGCATAGACGCGGAAATAACATTTTCAAGGTTCCAGGATCACATAGGTAGGAAGTAGCAGATTTGGAACTAAACTTTATCTCATCAGATTAAAAGAAAAAAAAAATCCAGAGACAAAGAGGAAACCTGATAATCCATGCATAGATATCCATACATTTTAAAGGACCCTGCATTGTTGCTCAAAAAGCCCAAAGAGCTTTTGTGGTCTGACATGGAGAACTAATAGGGACTGTGATCAGTCACTTAAGAGGTTGTGTGAATTCCTGCCATTCTTTTTCCTGTTTGTCACAATAAAAGGAAAACTTACTTAAAACCTGCCTAAGTAGTAACCTCAAATTAAGGAGTTTTACATGTCCCATATTTGTAAGCCTGCTGGCAGCTCTCTACTGATACATGTTGGCTCTTCTGTCAATTTGGAATGATCTCCTCTGTCTAGATAGAACATTCTTGGCCTTTAGGAGAGAGAGATTATGTTCATTCATCCGGACTATGGCATAAATTAATCTGGCAATTTGTTTCTCCAAATCATTCAGTTCAGTTCCTTCATTCATTCAACATCATGAGCAACACTTAAGGGCTGTGTTTCTTGGAGTGCTGTCTTGTTGGCAGTCAGAAGTGGCTTGATAGTTTCCAAGGAAAAAATGATGATTTAAACTTATTAATATTTATTTGCAAATTTGAAATGTAAAATAATTGTGGTTGTCACAGAAATTCCATTATATTTTTACAAGTTTTCTTGCTAATATTCACTTAACTTGACTAGTGTGGTTTTAGCTCATTTGTATATTTGCTGAAATGAACATTTGCTGAATTCTTGTTTTCCATCATTATTGTGTGGCTTTACAATTCTCATAAATAGATAAGTGTCTCAAAAGTGATTTGCTGAACATAATGTTAATGATGACAATAGGCACATAGTTATATAGCTCAAAATAATGTCATATACGCGAATAGGAAATAGAATTTGAGTGTAAATGTGAATATTTATGTCTTGGAACAAGTAAATATGTGTGCTATAATGTCATATACATGAATAAGAAATAGAATTTGAATGTAAATGTGAATATTTATGTCTTAGAACAAGTGAAATGTGACCAGTTTCTAACCGTTCCTCCCTCCTCCACAAACGTGTGCATAGAAAGAATCAGAATGAATTTCTGAGGGTACATTTCACTGTAAGCAGATTACACCCAAGTAATCCTGACTTGAAAAATGAATGAATGAATGAATGAATGAATGAATGACTATCTGAAGGTTGTTTATATTACTTGTCAACACCTAGGCTATTAGATATTTTGAAATTTTTAGAATAGAAACATGAACCCAACAAAACAAAGCTTGATGATATGATTGTTTAGCACTTGAATGTCTCTAAAACAAGATCGAAATAATGCTTTTTCTTACAAAATTGGCAAATTAAGTCAGTAAAGAGACAAAAGTTCTTGAAGTATCCAACTCCATACTATGGCTAAGATCATTATAATTAAAAAAAATACTATGCCCTCTATGCCCTGAGAGAAATCAGGGGCCTTTGACAAGAATCCTTTATTTGGTGACACTTTTGGACTTCTTGTTATTAGCAGTACGAGAGGGAAAGAAGTTGCTATGGCTTCATTGTTAGATGAATCTATTGATATTCAGAATGTGAACCAGCTCCTAGCCTTTATGCAGAACACGTATGAGGCGAAGGCGCAAGACAACATCTTGTTCCATTGAATTACTTAAAGCCCCTGCCACAGGAGAGGGCATTTCCACAGTTAACAGTTATTTTGTGATTCATGTGCAGGCTGCAAGAGGTGGCTAGACTCAGTAGTGAAGCATTTCTACACAAATAAAAGAGCTGCACTGAATGCCAGGTCACACACTACTTGATCCAAAGAGAACAGGCAGACACCACTCCAAAGAACACTATTGGCTTTGTGCTCCAGGGAAATACAACGTCTGTGTGACCACTCCAAGTTGTGCAACAAGGTGGCCCCTACTCTGCCTCCTGCTCTTGATTCAGGGTTGAAAGAATTGGTGAAAATCACAAGTCCACACAACTCCATCTAATGAGGATATGTCTTTTCTAGCTCTTTGTTATTAACTAAGCAGTGAGAAATAACATTCTGCTTTCTGGCACTAGAGTATGCTAGCTTTTGAGGGAGAATGTGTTCTTACAATTTTTTTTTCAAGTGAAGGATAAGGAAAAAAAAACACATTTTTCTATGATGCTATAATACCTTTTAAAAAATTGATTTTAAGTGGTTTGCTTAAGCAGACTGTCTCAATATATATACTCCAGTTCCAAAAATGCTATCACTATAAATGACAAGAATTAGAGATAAGATATTAGGATTACTTAAGAAAACCAAAGTGGAAGAAATACTTCCATTACTGGGAATTTGATTCATTTCCAATGCATGATAATTTTCTTTACTTGTTGAAAATAATCACTGATGCTATATTATTGGTCATATTTTAAAACCGCATCCAAATGCTCCAACATACCATGAAGAAATACTTTTGAGAACAGAAGGCAACAAATGGGTCCATTAGGAATTCACTGACCATCATCTCCCAAGTTGAAAAATATAGTTTCTAGCTTTTGGATAAGGTCTGTTTAACAACTAGATATCCAAACTATTATGTGCTTGTTGCCATCCCCAGCCACTTTCCTCTATGCTCAAACATGTTAAACGTGTATAAATACATGCATATATGTTCTTGGTTTGCTCATTTTTTTAATTAACAAAAAGAAGATATTCTACCATGCATTTTACTCTGCAACTTGCTTTTTAATCACCCCAAATTATAACATGGATAACTCTCCACATCAATAGATTTAAAAATATGTTTAGAAAAATCTAATGTTGTCAATACAATAATATAATAAAAAAGAAACCAACTGAATGTGAAACTTTTCTTGAATTGAGAACAAATGCAAAAGAATCCCTCATTAATATGACAAAACCCTGTTATCAATCTTGAAATTTTATGTTAACAGCTCATCATTTAAAAACTAGGAGATGTCTTTTAAACAGTTATTAAGGTATATAATAAACTGCAAATATTTAAAACATGTAATTTGATAAGTTTTGGCATACAAATATAACTGTGAAGCCATTGATACAATCAGGATAATGAGCATATCTATCAACCCAAAAAGTTTGCTCATGTGTAACCTCTCATGTGTAATTCTCTATCCAGTTCCACTTGGTTTCTCATTTCTAGCAAGCTACCAATTTGCTTTCTGCAACATAGATTGCTTTGCATTTTCTAGATTTTTATGTAAATAGAATCATACCATGTATTCTTTTTTGGTTTGGATTTTCTCCAGTGTAACTATTTTGTATTGAATGTGTTCTTTTTTATTATTAAGGAGTGTACTTTTATATGTATATGCAGTCAGCCCTCAGTATTGGCAGCTTCTGCATCCTTGGATTCAACCAACTGTTGATCAAAAATATTCAGGAAAAAAAGAACAATAGAAAATAACAATACAGCATAAGAAATGCAAATAAAAATAAAGCAAAACAACTATTCATGTAGCATTTACATTATTTAAGTATTGTAAGTAATCTAGACAGGACTTAAAATATGAGAGGATGTCTGTGAGTTACATGCAAATACTCCACCATTTCATGTAAGTGACTTGAGCATCTGCAGATTTTGGTATCCAAGGGAGATCCTGCAGCCAATCCCCCATAGATATGGAGGGACTGCTGTACTACAATGCATATATCCAGTTACTGATAGACATTTGAATTACTTCCAGTTTGGAGCAATTGTAAATAAAACTGCTGTGGATCATTTTCCAAAGTGGTTATATGATTTTACATTTTCACTAACAGTATATGAGAATTCTTTCATGTTCTTGCATGATCAATCTTTTTAATATTAGCAATTCTAATTAGAGAATAATAGTATCTCACTATTGTTTTAATTTGTATTTCCCTTTAATAATATTAAGCATCTTTTCATATGCTTATTTACCATCTGTATCTCTTCTTTTATAAAATATCAGTTCTTTTGTCTATTCTTAATGGGTTGTTTTGTTATTGAGTTTTAAGAATGCTTTATATATTCTTGAGTTAAGTTTGTTACCAGATATGTGATTAGCAAATACTTTCAGTCCGTGCCTTGTCTTTTTGTTCTCTTTACAGTGTTTCTCTTAAAAAGAAGTTCCACTTGAAATTTCCATTTATTAATTCTTCTTTTATGGATTAAGCTACTCATATCATATCTAAGACATCTTTGCCTAATATAAGTTCAGAAAAATTTTCTCATGAAATATTTGTGTATGTTACAAATTATGACTCAGTTTCCTTCATCTTCCTCCTCTTCCTTCTTGCAAATATTCTAGCACCATGTCTTAAAAGTGCTATTTTTTCTCCACTGAATTGCCTTTGTGTCTTTGTCAAAAATCAGTTGCCCATACACTGTGGTTCCATTTCAGAACACTCTATCTGTACTACTGGCCTTTATATCTGTCTCTATAATACCACACTGTCTTGAAAAATGCAGCTTTATAAAGATCTTGAAGCCAGGTATTGTTGGTCTTCAAACTTTGATTTACTTTTTGAAAGTTATTTCAGTTATTCTAGGTTCTTTGCATTCCCATATTGTAAATTTTTACAAAAATCCTGGAGTTTTCTTTGTGAGGAGATTTTTATTCACATTTAATTCATTTATTAGGTTTTGAACTAATAAGCATTGGTAGTTTGTGTCTTTCAAATAATTTGTCTATGCAGTTACAGTTTCTGATATTCTTCATTCCGCCACAAACAGCCATATTTCCACCTGTTACATTTTTTCTTCTCCCTGAAGAATTCCATTTAACATTTATTATACTGAGGGTCTTCTGATGATTTAACATTTATTACACTGAGGGTCTTCTGGTGTTGAATTACTTCACCTTTTACATTGGTGAAAAAGTCGTCATTTCCCCTTTATTTTGAAAGCTACATTTACTAGGTACAAAATGCTACATTAATAGCTTTTCATTTTTAGTACTTCAAAAATGTTGCTTCAATGTCTTTTTTGCTTAAATTGTTCTCAATAAGAAATCTGCTGTCATCCTTTCAATGTTCCTCTGAATGTCATGTGTCTTTTTTTTTTTTTTTTTCTGGCAGCTTTTAGAGTTTTCTCTTTATCACTAGTTTTCAGCAATGTCTGTATTTTTCTTCATGCTTCCTGTGTTTGGGGTTTGTTAAGCTTCTTGGGTCTGTGGGTAGAAAGTTCTCAAAAATTTGGCAAAAAAATAGCCATTATTTTTGTCCCTTCCTTCTCCTTCTGGCATTCTATATATATAAGTATTTGAAAGCTTTATGTTGTTTTTAGTTTATGTTGTTCTCTTTACATCTTTTTAAACAGTCTTTTTTTAAAAAACAAATCTCTGTGCTTCATTTTTAATGTTTTGTATTGCTATGTCTTCAAGCTCACGAGTGTTTTCTTCTGAAATGTCTAATGTACTGTTAATTAAGACCTATGCATTTTTATCTCGGTCACTGTAGATTTTATCTGTAGAAGCACAATTTAGGTCTTTTTATATTTTCCTTTCTCTACTTATCTTATTCAGCCATTTCCTAGCTTCTTAAATGTATATAATTATAATAACTTTTAATGTCCTTGTCTACTAATTCAAATATCTCTGTCAGTTCAGGGTTGGTTTCAATGGACTGAGTTTTCTCTTCATTATGGGCTGTGTTTTCTGTTTCTCTGTGTCATGTCTGGTAATTTTTGATTGGTTGCCAGGCATTGTGAAGTTTGCCTTTTTGGACACTGCGTAATTTTGTATTCCCATCAATATTTTTTCTTCTGGTGTGCAGTTAAGTTTCTTGAAAACAGTTTTTCTGGTATGTTTGGTATGATCAGAGAAGCATTTAGCTTAGTGATAAGTATTCCATACTACTGAGGCAAAGCTCTGACTACTGTACCTGATGTTCCGTACAGTATAAAGTTTTCCAGGCTGTCTTGGAGGAGATCCTCAGCCCTGACTGAGTTCTAGCAACTGTTCCCTCAAATCCCTTCAGTTGGTCCTATCCCCAACCTTGGGTAGTTTTCTTACATATAGGTGTGGTTAGGTACTCTGCTGAATACTCAAGGAAAAAGGGTCTTAGTAGTTTTCTCTCTGTGCAGCTCTCTTTCCCAGCACGCTGCCCCGTGAACTCAAGCATTGTTAGCCTTCCAGTCTCTCAGCTCTGTATCCTCAACTCATGGAGTCTTTCAGGCCCCACTGGGTTTCCCATCCTTGTTTTGCTGCCTGAAAAAAAAAATCTCTCAAAGCGGTAAGAAGCTATATAACAGATCTAGCTTGTTTTGCCTCTTTCAGGAAGCACTGTCATTCATTGCCTGATGTCCAATGCATTGAAAATAGTTTTTTTTTATATATATAATTTGTCCAGTCTTTTAGTTGTTTTGGATGAGAGCGCAATCTAATCCCTTTAGCTCCATCTCGGTTGGAATTGGAAGCTCAGATGTATCATTTTAGAAATCATATACCAATAACTATTTGTCTGCATTGGTTCTGAATTCCCATTACCTTGGCAGGGGATGCCAACATTTTTGGAAGCTTGCCTTTTGAACTGAGGCTTAGGGAATTAATATAATTTTAGGATGAGTATTCATTAGACAGATAAAGAAAAGGAGGAAAGTCATTCTAGGCAGAAATTACAAAGACAAAGAGATCTGAAAGGCATGCCATGTTAGGGAACTTCAGGAAACTTAAAATGATTACATTACCAAAAATGAGTGTCAAAAGAAAGACTCAATATTGAGATCTATGTAGGAAGCATGTAACTCTTTTTTCAGATCTACTTTGCTTTGGCCCACAGGACAACTTACCCATTTTGCACCATACAAATTTTAAAGGCATCTTCTTATTTTTATTCTCTGAAAAGAAAAGCCACTTCACACTGCATTAATAAGAAATATAGGGTTTTCTGAAGATTCTGTAGAAATAATAGAGGTGGGAGTTTTTAGTATATAGCAAGCACTCAGCATTTTATTAGAAACTTCTCTGTGCACCATCTATTTCCTGATTCTTCTCATCTTCCATTAGTGGCTGCTTTTTCTCTCTTTCACTCTCCAATTGCCCCCCTTTACCCAAAGCTCATGTTCTGTTAATGCCCAGATCTACCCTCCGGCCCTTCCATCTCTCCTTTATTTTTAGGCAATTAATTTAGCTGCTCTTTTCTGACATCTGTCTCTAAGATTGTATATCCTTACTGAGTCCTTAATACGGCCTTCAGTATGTAAAAGCCATTACACTGAGGATGAAAACAAAAGCTTCTCCAGTTGCTAAAATCTGGCATTCCCAGAAAAAAAAATAGATTTTTTCCTCTTTTAGAAGTATACTTGATAAGCATATGAAGGTCTGCATATAAGAAGTTAAGAGTTAAAATGAAAACTTGGCTGCGTCTTTGATTTCTTGTTTGTGGGATTAGAGTCTGGTCTCCATAGTAAATTTCTTTTCTTTATTCTCCTTCATCACTATCTACAGCTTAATAACCATTGTCTATATTAGTGAATGAAGGAAGAAACAGAATATGAAAGGAATGAAATATGGAGAAAAGCAAAGAAGCATTAGGATTGGAGGGAAGAAGATGAATTCAGTGTTGAATTTAAAATACTTGCATTGGTTCCAGATTGAGAAATTCAATTAGTGTTAGTCAGCTCTTGCTACTCTAATAATCCTGCAGCATAAACAATATCAAAATATCATGACATATAACAACAGACATTTACTTCTCTCATGTATAGATTTATGGGTCAGCTGAAGTTCAGCTGACATCGTCTGGTCATGGTTGAATTTAGCTGGTTGGCGTCAGGCTCCAGGTGAGGTTGGAGTCTGCTCCAGGTTTCTCATTCTGGGATCAGCAGCACATAGGGTATATTCTTCCTTTACTAATGGCAGAAGCCCATGAGGCCAAGCCATGTCATGCAAGGGCATTTAAAACTTCTCCTTGTTTGATTATCATGAACATTCCATTGGCCAGAACAAGTCACATGGCAAAGCTCAATCAACATCAAAGTGATGGGGAAATGAACCCCACCTACTCCAGTGAGATATCTTGCTGAATTTCTGGCACAGGATATGGTTGTATTATTCTTTAACTGAGAGATTTAAAGAATTGGGAGGAGTAATTCAGTGTACCATAAATAGGCAGTTGAAAGGTAGGACTGGAGTTCAAAAGTGGGGAATTCATAGCTGATAGTGGAAGCCTTAGGCATATTTTTCAGCACACAGAAGGGAGGATATTAAATGATAAGACTGACACTGGAACCTTAGGATATGCCTCATGTAGGAAGTACGTGCAAGATAAGGAGGATGAGAAGAACACTGGGAGGGTGGAATCAAAAGTGTAAAAGGGAGTATTGTCAGAAGAAACAATCCAAGGCTTTACGAGAAATTGTAATTGGTCAATCACAAGCATTTCATGACTTTTCCCTCTACTCTCAACCCTCTACCTTTTTCTCAGCCAGGTAATAGAACTGAACTATCTACTGAAGTCTCTGATCCCATTTTCTTACCACTTGATTCTTACTACAGCAAAAACAAGTATTGTAAAGAAGCAGATAGAGTTAATTTTGGCTCTCATTTAAGACTTTAAAACATACACAAAGAGGGTTATTCACTAGTCCACAAAGCTTTTATATATAAACACATACACATATATCTGAATTTAGTATATGTTTACTATGAAGGGTCTTAAGTATCATGTATTAAATATGTTGTATGGTCAGCCTCATGGAATAATGCACACTTTTATTCATTTGCTGTGACTCATCATTTCATAAGCACTGGGAGGAGGACCCTGACCACAACTGTGCAAAAACTTCCATAATAAAACCATAATGGGCACTGCACAAATTGCCTTTTTTAGATTTGGGGTTTCATTGCAATTGGAAAATTTGGACGAATTTTCTTGAGGCTTGGCTTGAGGAACTCTCAGTTGCTCTTGGAAAATCCCGAATCTGGTATATGGCTTTAGGTAGAAGATGTGCTCTAAAGCCCAGTACTGGATGTTGGTGGTGGTGTTAGTGTGTGGAGGACTCCATAGAAAATTATTTGTGGGAAGAGCTATTTTTCCTTCTCAGGCATGTATTGAGAATAGAAAGTGACAGTTCAGGTCCAATTTATTGAGCATCTATTTAATACTACTTGTAATTGTTCTTGTCACTCTCCTGTTGAAAATCCTTATAGATGAAGTCTAAATTTTCTGACATGATATGTCAGTTATCAATTTATTGCCTCTAATTTTCCCTTTTTAACATACCATGTGATTTTCATCTCCAGCTTGGACCAAGGCTGCCATATATAGATGTACGGATCACATGAACAAACCCTAGTTTTCCCCCCAGCTTCATCTCTCATCCTTCCTTTCTTGGATTTTACTCTTTAGTCAAACCTTCCCCCTCATCTCTGGCCTGGGTCGCCTTTTCTCTCTCCCTACTTTGTTCTTCCTACGCTTTCATCAGCAAATCCCACTTACCCTCAGCATGTCAGACAGGAATCATTTTTTCTGGAAAGTCTGCTGAATCAGTCAGTGCTGTTGGGTGTCTTTCCCAAGTGCTCCTGAAACCAGCTTTTTATCCTCATCCTTTGTGTTGCAGTTACCAGTTTCCTTCTCTTTCTCCCACGAAATATGCTCCTGGAAAGTCGAAGAATTCTGTCTTTCCCCATTATAGTTTCAGTTCCCAGCTGGGCCCAGGCACATGCACCCAAAGGCACCTCATGTGTATTTACTGAATAAATGGCTAAATAACAAGGCACCTGTCTTTAGGGAGATAATGATCTGCACAAAACATTAGTGCGCAGTACATTAGTTGAACTTAAAAATGTAATTCTGTGTTAATTGTTTAGACAAATCTGGATGGAAAAGGCAGTATTTGAGCTAGTCTTTAAGGGTTTCATGAGACAGAGTGAGGAATTAAGGATGGAGAAAACAGAATAAACAAATACATAGAGAAGACCTCATTTATGGTATGCTCTGGACATGTGAAAAGAATCTCAGTTTTCTGGGATGATCAGGTGCATGATGAGAAACATAACTGTGGCAAGGAAATGTGAACAGAAAATTTGGGGTCAGATTCTGGAAGGCCTCAGTATACACAGAGGCAGTGGTTATGAACAGGTGGTTCTGCAGTACGAGCATCGTCTGGGAATCTGTAAAAAATGCAATTCAATTCTAATGCATCCCATACTTTGAGAGCTACTCTTCTAAAGTACTGACACTTTTCCTTCTGATCCCAACCTACCATTGCTGTGTTTGTGTTTGCAATAGAACATCTTTTCCAAATCTCCTCAGGGCTGCTGTACTTTGAGGTTAATTTGCCCAGATAAATAAAATGTGGTGCATCCTGCTGGCTTCTGGATCATATGTCAGACATCTTCAGAGAAGTCTGACCTCAAAAATTAGCCCCAGTCCATAATTTCTGCATTAGCACATCCTATTCTCTCTCGAGTTCCCAAGTTTCCCCTCTGCAGAGATTGTTTCTGGGATTCCTCTGCTTCAACATTTCCAAGGAAAGAAAAGCCAAACACTCAGAAATGTTTAGGAGTGGAGTCATGGACCACTGCTCTTCCTAAATCTGTCCCCCTAGTATTCAGCAAGTTTATACTGATGCCTACACTGTCATTTAAAGAAACAAGGTCATGTGTCCACAGAATGCACACTGAGGTCAACCCTCCCTCTCCTCCATTCTCAGAGAGACCTCATATCCAAGATTAGCATGAAGATGGTGTGTTAAATCTCTGCTAGTTGAGCTTCCCACTTTCCTCAAGGGTGGTCCTGGTTTGCTGCTGCTGTGAACTTTCGATTTCTTAATCGGAATCCATTCCCCTCTTGCAAGCTTTTATTTCCTTCTTTCCACCCTCGTCCAACAGAAAAGTCTCTTAACTACCCAGTTTCAACTCTCCTAAGTCTCAGCACTTTACTTTTAAATTGCTCATTATTCCTGTAATTAGCAAAAATGTCTTTCCCATTGGATTGTGAATTCTATGAGGTTAGGGACCACTTCTGATTTATTCACTGCTACATCCTTGTGTTTTATATAGCAGGGCCTAGAACATAGTGGGTGCCTAATAACTATTTTTTTTTTTGAGACAGAGCCTTGCTCTGTCACCAGTCACCAGGCTGGAGTGCAGTGGTGTGGTCTTGGCTCTCTATAATCTCTGCCTCCCGGGTTCAAGCAATTCTCCTGCCTCAGCCTCCCAAGTAGCTGGGACTACAGGTGCGCACCACCACGTCCAGCTAATTTTTGTATTTTTTAGTAGAGACAGGGTTTCACCATGTTGGCCACAATGGTCTCGATATCATGACCTCGTGATCCACCCGCCTCAGCCTGCAGGAGTGATGTGGTGTTATAATACAAGTCATAAGAGTTTACCTCTTAGTAGCTCCAGAGCCCAGAGTCATATAATAGTAGGCACTAAATGAATGATTAGTAATACCTTGATACATACTATTTCCCTCTCCTTAGACTGCCTTCCTCTGTTTCTGGACCTACTAAAATCTTCATCCTTCTTCAAGACTCCAGTCACGGTGATGACATAAGACCACATGGGCTGTGCATCTCGCAACTCCAGGGAATGCTATTCAATGAGATTGGCTGCATTCAGAGTGATATGCCTGTAGACCAGGGAATGCTATTCAAAGACTGAGATGTGAAGGGCACCCCACTGGAGTTGTACAATATAAAAGCCCCTCCCAGTTCAATTGTCTCCCCTACCAGGAAGGCTTTCTGGATGCAGACTGTAATCTCCAGGGGGTGGTGATTTTTGTCCTACCCAGCACCTAGAACAGTGCCTGGCTCATAGCAAGCAGAGAATGAATGTTTGTTGAATGCATGAATGAGCTTCTCAGTGTTGAAAAATCATTTGTCCTCTGTGCCTCACACCTTGTTCCTGCTTGTTGTTGAGCAACTGTTTTGTGTGATATTTGAAAGTTCAGCAGTTCAGTCATAATTATGATCCAGTTCCCAATGATTTGGGGCCTTCATTGTACTTTTTTATACTGGAAAGTGAGGGCTTCCGAGAGCCTGTAATTGTAGGACCGAAGACTTCATGCCACTTCTATATCCAGGTGGATCAACTCTACATAGAAATTTTTGGAAATTGTGCACACCCATGTTTTAATGTGGTCTGGAAGTTTTACTTCAGGGTGTGGTGCAGGCAGTGTAGGCCACAAATCATGGTTTGTGAGAAGTACTGTTTTGAGAGCAAAGGCACTGGAAACTTGGAAGCAAAAATAAGGAAGCAAGAATAAGCCCTAATGGAGGGCAGCAATGTTCAGAAGCTGCCAGCCCAGCCCAAACTTTAGGCACAATCACCCGCCAGCATTGCTGCCTTAAATTATACAAAAGGATGGTGTTACCACCTTTTATATAATTCAAGGCAGCAATGCCTTCAGTGTTCCGAAGAGTTAGAGAAGGGAGGGACTGGTGTCATAAGCTCAGGTGACCAGACCTCATATTTCTGGTAGAACCATCTGGATATGCAATTTCAAGTTTTGTATATTTAGGAGTTTCAGGCAGATCTAGCAAGAATCGTGTTCTCTTGCATAAGCTACAGAGCCCAAGAATCTATCCACACTTTACAGGACGTATCTCACTTGACAGGCTATTTATGCAGAGGTGTCTTCTGTTGGCCTGGAAGAAAAAAAGGTCATTCAATCCTCCAGTGTAGGACTCAGGATAGGTGTCAGCACACTAAGGCCCCTGAGCCAAATCTGACCTACATTCTGTTTTTGTAAATACAGTTTTATTGGAACACAGCTATACTCATTGTTTACCTACTGTGTAAGGCTGCTTTCGCTCTACAACGGCAGAGTTGAGTAGTTGAGATAGACTGCACGGGCCACAAAGCTGTAAGTATTTCTTTTCTGGCTCTTTACAGAAAGTTTGCCAACCCCTGACTTAGGAGATGAAGCTTCCCTCTACCAGTTAAAGGTGTCCTATTACAATTGCCTGTCACTTTAACTCTCACAATAAGTTTAAATTCCATGATGGTTGGGGATCATCTATCTTATGCATTGCTGTATCCCCAGGAAAGTTTGCATATTAAATGCTTACTACATATTAGTAAAAGTAATTAATTAAGGATTAAAAAGGTGGAAAACTTAGAGTGGAAATAAAATATGCCCTTGAGAGGCACAGAAATTACCAGTAATTTGAAATCTACATTGATTTCTTGAAAGCTATACATTCATTTTTGTTGTTTAATTTTTTACCACCAAGAGCTCCAGAAATAGTTACACACTAAGTAAATGTTCTAGTATTGATTTCTATGCACCTAACAACTTTCGTTTTAATTTTAGAAATGTTTGTATAGAAAATTGTGACCTTTGAGATGCAATAAAATATATACTTACCAAGCCCCAAAGCACCTTTCAGAGACATCTTTTTTTTAGAGCAAGTTTCACTTTTGTAGCCCAGGCTGGAGTGCAATGGTGCGATCTTGGCTCACTGCAACCTCCACCTTCTGGTTCAAGCAATTCTCCTGCCTCAGCCTCTTGCGTAGCTGGGATGACAGGCTCCTGCCACCATGTTTGGCTAAATTTTGTATTTTTAGTAGAGATGGAGTTTCGCCATGTTGGCCAAGCTAGTCTCGAACTACTGACCTCAGGTGATCCGCCTGCCTCAGCCTTCCAAAGTGCTGGGATTATAGCCGTGAGCCACCATGCCCAGCTCAGAGACATCTTAACATCATTGCTCTTACTTATTGTACTAGTTTACTCTGACTGCCGTAATAAAATACCACAGACCAGGTGGCTTAAGCAACAGAAATCTATTTTCGCATAGCTCTGGAGGCTGGAAGTATAAGATCAAGGTGTTGACAGGGATGGCATCATCTGAGGCCCCTCTCCTTGGCTTAGACATGGCCGTCTTCTGCATGTGTCTTCACATGATCTTCACATGATCACAGGGATCTCTGTACCTGTGCATCCCTGGTATCTCTCTCTGTGTCCAAGTCTTCTTTAAAGACATCAGTCAGATTAGATCAGGGCCACTCTCACACCCTCTTTATAATTTAATCATCTCTTTAAAGACCTTATCTCCAAATGCGGTCACACTCTGGGGGACTGGGGGTTAGGTCTTCAACATACGAATGGGAGGGCTCAATTTAGCCCATGACATCTACATATATCTATATACTTTCTTCCTTTATGCAAGGCTTGAGTACTTGCATGAAATCACATGTGAGCTGACTATCACATCACTGACCACTGAAAACAATGTGGCTAATCCTGCCATTTGGGCAGGTGTGCTCATCTCCCCTACCTTCTCCATCGGAGGAATTCAGATTCCTTCTGGGTCAAGGATTTACCAATGACTGTTCTTCCAGTTAAACTTCCAACTAAGTCTTCAAGGTCAAGGTTTGCCCTATACAGACAAATCATGTAAATACTTTCAAGGTACTACATATGTTTAGAAATGGGAGAAAAAAAGATGGTGGAGGCGTAAGCATGTTGGCATCCACTGGTAGTCCCATCAAGGAGGCTGAAGTGGGAGGATCACTTAAGCCTGGAGTTTGAGGCTGCAGTGAACTGTGATCACACTGCTGCACTCCAGCCTGGGCAACAGAGCAAGTTTCTCTCTCTCTAAAAGGAAAAAAAAAAAAAAAGATGGGGGACTACTTAACCTAACTGTCCAACCATTGGAAATTGATTAGATCCATTATAATACAGCCATAGTATGGAATGTGATACAGTCTTTTAATAAAAAGTTTGCTGAAGAATATTTAGTGATCCTGAAAGCTCTGTACAATATTGTTAAAGGGGGAAAAAACAAGTCACAAAACAAAATTTATGCATTTATTTATTAAATATTTATCGAGCACCTGCTATGGTCAGGCAGGCACTGTTTTACGTTGTGGATCTGATGGTGAATGAAGCAAAGTATCTGCCTGCATGGAGCTTAAACTGTAGTGGGAAGCACTGATAACAAACGACTATAAAACATGCTATCAGCTCATGTAGTACATTGAAGGAAGATAAAGCTGAACGAGAAATCAAAGAATAGCAAAGAGAAACAATTGTTTTTGCTCATTTAGTCAGGAAGGTTTCTTGGAGGGAGCAACATTTGAACAGTGACCTGACTCAGGTGTGAACGCTGGTCATTGGAGGGTCTGAAGGAAGAACATCCCACAGGGGAAAACAGCAAATGCAAAGGTCATGAGGTGGAAATATGTCTGGAGTGTTGGAAGAACCTCAAGGGGGCCAGTGTGGCTACGGTGGAGTAAAACAAAGGCTTGTATCCCAGGACCAATCTGATTTCAGCCCTATGGAAATAAAATAAATGTAGAGAAAAAAAATTCCAAGGAGAGATAGCAAGATTATGACACTATAGGTCATCTTAACTTCCGTTCCTTTGATTGCCTACAATATTCTAAATTTTCTGCGTGTGTACTACTTTAGAAAGATAAAAATAACGAACGTTTTCATACAGAAGTTTCTGTGGAGCTCATTACCTTTGCTCTGGGCACTCTGATTGGTTGCTGGGTGTTTAGACAGCTACTCTGGCTGTGCCTCATTCCAGGAACAAGGGAGAGCCCCTGGCTGGGAAAGCCAGAGGGAGGTACTTATTCAGATACTCTCAGGCAAACAGAGCAGGCTGATTTACAGTTAGCCATGAAGGTGCTAATGTAGCCTCTCAATGGCATCTCCTGCTATCAGCTATCAATAGGTGTTAGCAGAATCCAATAACAACCTAATTGGCAGCAGAGATCTGAACAGATGTCTCACCTAATAAAAAGCCTTTGTGTCCAGGAAGCTGACCCCTTCTGGGCTTAGCTGGGCTTTGGTGCTTTGTTGTGTGATCCTTTTTGGCAGTCGTCATTAATCAGACGAGATGGTCGATTGTTGACTGCTGTGTGGACCAAGTCTACGGGAGAAACCTGGACCCATGGAGTGTGCTTAGACCAGGTTCCCTGAACTCCAACCTCAGCCTTGTCTTCTGTCAGCTCATTTAATCACACACAGGCTAGACTCAAAGGCTTTATTAGCATCAATTGTAAATAGCTATTGTAGCCAGATTCTTCACCCACCTAGTCACACTGTGAGTCCCTGGTGGATTCCTATGGACCTTTCATGGCACAGATTTAAGTAAATAAAGAGGCTGTTACTGGTGCTTATCTCTCTCCTTAACAAAAAAGGTCTGTGTGGTGTGAAGTGAACTGGCCTGAGGTTCCACCACTGGTAGAAATGACCCCAAAGACTTCCTGTGCAGGGAGGGCAGAGAAGAAAGTGCTTTGGGATAGAGATATCCCTTTTCCTTCTCCTGAATGTATACTCCTTCAGGTAAGGTCAAGACGATGGTTATCAGCTTGCAAAGGCATTTTATCTTCCAAACTTCTGCTTGAATCAATTACATTGGCGAATAGAATATGCATTGTTAAGTGAATAGCCTCTTTATTCTATTCTTGAAGGAATAAGGAACCAAGTGTCAGAATTAATGTGCATGATATTAAGACTAAATGCCCAGAGACAGCATTCAGACCACAAGTAGACCACTACCTTGAGGAAATGTTGAAAGGTTTATATTCTGTAATCCTAATTTCAAAGTTCACTAGTAGTCAATAAAAAAGGAAAAGGAAGTTGCATGGTCAAGTAAATTTGGGCCTCGCTAAGTTTGACAAATTAAGCCAGGTTGTTTTACTGCAGAACTTATCAGATTCTTTGATGTGTAAGATAATTAATGACTTAAGCCTTCTTACAAAAGAGTGGTATTGGGTAAAATACAGGCCAATCTTTATACAGAAGCTGACATGCATTTTTTTTTTCTAACTTTTGTATTTGGTGGTTCACAAATTTCTAATTAAGAGAAGAAGTTGAATTTTTTTCAGGCTTCCCATTTGTTTCACCAGTGATAAGCAGAGTTTTCTGAATCAACGAAGGGATGACTACATGGACGAAATGGAATGGAAAAGTAGATCAGCCAAATGTTCTCAAGAGTCTTGTTGCTTCCTCTCTGGCTCTATTTTTGTTACTGTGTGATTCCGGACCATTTCCTGTTATGATTACACTTATTGTTGTCAGAGGAAACCAATTCATTTTAATATTAGTCTGAGCAAAACATAATTAGGAAGAGAATCTGCTACCGCAAAGGAAACATGTATGTGCTGCTTTGCATTCCAAAGCCCAGTACTTAGATAAACAAGCACATGCGTGCGGACACACTCACACACAGGCAGACACACATACGTACACATGGGCACACACACAGAAGAGTCCTCGCCACACAATCTCAAAACATCCTGCCAAGCCAATAAAAAACAGTTTTAGCCACTCCAAGGCAAAGCAGCCTGAAAACCAGATGACTTACTGAGCTTTTCACACTTCCTATTTTTGTTTTGGAAGAGGAAAGAGAAGAGGTGATAGAGACATGGAGAAAAAAGAAGGGGATTGGCAATGGAACAGCTTGGAGGCTGAAGGATGAACTTCTGGCATTCTTTCCTTAGATCCTTCAGTACGCCAGGCTCACTAGTGACATTTGTCTCCTATGAGCTGGAATTTCTGGGTACTTGAAAGTTCATCATGTCCATTCAAGTGCTAAGGCTTCCTTCTTTCTCCCTTCTCTCCCTCTTTTTGCCCTTCCTTCCTAACAAAAGGGTTTCCTCTTGAGTGTGTTGTTCACCCCACTTGGAAGGATCACCATTTCCTAAGCAGATGCAAGAGGTGGGAAAGGGTCTGGAGAAGACACGAAGGAGGGGCAGGGAACCAGCAAGTGAGAAGTGTGAACCCCACCAGGCTGTGTTAGGTCTTTTCATGGTTTATTTTATTTAATAGCACAATCCTAGTCTGAGATAGGCATTGTTATCATCGCATTCTACAGATGAGGAAATCAGGTTTACAGAGGCTAAGGAATTGCCCAAGGTTACAAGGTTAGAAGGTATTAGAGGCAAGACTTAAATACAGACAGGTTTACTAAGCCAGTGCTTTTACCTGCAACCCTAATATACTTCATTCAACTTCTTCAGGCCTCAGGTTCCTATTTACAAAATAGAGATTATTCCTGTTTTCACTCTTGTCCCTCCAATATTTGTTCTCTACACAGTAGACAGAAAGATTGCAGCCATTTGAACTGGTCTCAGCTTCCAGGAGCACAATATAAAATTAATGTCTGCAGGCAGCCTGTATGCGCTGGTATGGATCTACTCCACAAAATTCTCAGGGGCCTGAGCTTCTTCCAACTTCACACTCTCCAATCCAGAGGGGGTGACCCTGGTCTTCATAGTCCAATGTAGCAGCTGGAGCTCCAACCATCACATCTGCATTCTAGGCAGAGGATGAAGAACAAAATAAAGAAGAAAAAGGTCAAAACCACCCATCTTTTAGGCATGACCTTTGAATTACTCCATCATACTTCCACTCATGGTCCATTGGCCAGACAGTGTTACAGCTATACCTGCCTGCAGGAAAGGCTGGGAAATATAGTCTTTATTCTGTGATGCCATGCATCCAGCTAAAATTATGGGTTTTCTATCAGGAAGGAAGGAATGGCTATGAGGGGACAGTGCCCAGTGTCTGCCAGAGGAACCCTTTCAAAATGTAAGTTAGATCATGTTAGTCTGCTTAAAACTGTGTAAAGTCTTCCCACTCGCTCAGGTTGAAAGCCAACATCGCAAGGCCTTCCATGCCTTGTTCTCAAGAGTCCTGCTGCTTCCTATCTGGCTGAGCCCTTCCTCTCATCTGGGCCCTTTGTTCCTTAAGTCTCTGCTGAAATATCACTTCACTGGGACCACCCTACAGAAAACAGTATCTGCTCTCCTATGACTCTCTGTACCCTTTACCTGGCTTTATTTTTGTTTTCTGCTTTTATCCTCACCTTATCCCACCTGACATAGTCTATATTTGTTCAATTTGTTGTCTGTTTTCCTACTAGAACAGAAGCTCCATGAGATCTACGACCTCATCTGTTTTTTTCACTGCTTTATATCACAGAGCCTAGAACAGGGGCAGGCACACCATAGACATCCAATAGACAAGAGCTGAATAGATGAACGATCGATTGAAGAAATTCTTGCTTTCTCCAACTTCCAAAATTTGAGAGAAGATGAATGGAGGTTTCCAATCCTAAAGAGCCTTGAAAATAGGAGGAGTCAAATATAAATTATGATTACTCTGTCCTTTGATGTCCTCCCATTTGTAAACGTGCTCTGTTAACTGTGAAGAATAACGCAAATGCTGTTGGCCTTTATTGTTTTGAAGTAAGGCACAGTGGGATAGAATTTCCAGTCGTTTCTTCCCAAAGGACCAGAGCTATTTATTCTAACTCCATTTCTTCCCTGCCTTCAGTTTTGAATGAACATGGCTTTGCTGCACATAGTTTCCTAATATATCACTTTGATGGTTTATTTCACCTTAAGTAGCATGGAATTGAAGTCTGAGACTGTATCAGGCTGATTTCAGGTCTCTTTTGCTTCCCTTTGTGCCATCGCAGTAGGGGAGAATTGTCAAGCTGTGCTTGGCCAAGTTAAATGAGGAGACCAGATGGTCACAAAGAAAGGAATTTTGGTCCAGGTTTAGGAGGAGAAAAGCTGGGGGCAAAACTCCTGCATAGTTTTTGACCTAGAGATCAGAACACTCAGCACTGGGGGTGCATTGTTGAATGCTGGGGTACCCTAGCAGAGGTTTATAATATAGAGTTCCTTTTGGTGTTACTCTCCTAGGACTTTCTGCCAAAAGTTCAAAATGATTTTGCTGTGCTGGAGTGTTGGTCATATGGGACTTTTAGTTTTCAGAGACAGAGAACATTGATTTATGCTAAACACAACAAAAAGGAAAAAAAAAAAAAACAGGAGGTAAAGAAGTCACTTTGGGCTTCTGCTTTTAGCAGGCAATTTTAAGAAGAAAGAAAACAAAATCCAAAACGGAGGGGGGAAGAAAGAATGGAAGGAAACAAAGTAGCTATATAGAAGGCAATTTTTAAGATCTCTATCCCCCAGCACAGACAAGGCAGCTGGTGCAGAAACCCAGAAGCTGTTCCAAGTTGCATGGGGAAGTGGCATTGTGAGCTGTCTGGCACTGAGACAGAGTGAGGCAAGAGATAGAAAGTCAGGCAGGAGAAGGTGGCAGGGGGCCAGGCAGGAAGCAGTCTGAGTGTGAACAAGTGTCTTCGTGGTAGGGACAGATGGAAAAAGAGACTTTAGAGAAAATACTGCTGAGAAAGGAAGAGCCTGACTTCTTAATGTCCTCTGATAAAGCATTTCATCGCAGCTGGTGTCCAGCAGTCCTTGTTTTTAATATGCTGACTGCTGTGCTTGATATAAAATGGCAAGGCTTCTGCTCTGTGGCCTCATAGCTTGAATGTTACCCCAAAGGAATAAACATGAGGCACTGTTCTAGGAGTAGATTTCATTCTGATGGTCTCTAGCATGCCTTGGTGACCTAAGAGCCATGTGGCATGTCTATAGCTGAGATGATAAGCCACTTCCACGCCACCATCCTCATTTAAGCATTATAACCATGTGTGGCATGAAAGTGGAATGAATTATGGTCACCATTACAAAGATGAGAGGATTGAGGCTCAGTGAGGTTGGATGGCTTGTCCTCATTTGTAAAAGTGAGATTAGTATCTGGTTTTCTATCTCCTAAGGTGTTTCTTTTTCTTTATTTACCGGAGTTAGTTATCAATGCTGACTGAGTGTGCACCCTCCTAGACACTGTGGGGAGAGGCAGAAAAGGAAGCCACATATGATCCTTTTCTTTGGGACTCTCCTGACCTAGGACAAGAGACAGGATGAATGCAGAAAGCTGAATCTATATACAGAAGCTACCACAAGCTCACACTTTACTGAATGTTCAGACATAGTCATATATCCTAAGGGCATTGTTGGAAGCTTCTGGAACAAAGTCTCTCGGGATTTGAATCAACTCAGCAGACTGATTCATTCACTTGGCTGTGGAGGCTATTCCAAATATTAGGAACTATGTATGTGGGGCCCCGGATTTGGGCCAGAAGATGCATTTGACCGGAGAGGAGGGATTGCGATTTGAGCAGAAATGAAACAGCCATAGCAAACCTGCCTGCCGTGGTTTCTCTGCTAAGATAATGGGACTTTTCAGACTCCCTGTAACTGGGATCTAGATATAAAGAGATGTCTGGAAAAAAACTGGTCCCAATTGTCGCTTGGCTTTGCTTTCATAACTCTCTGAGTGTGGCATATGTCAGACTTTGAAATGCTGGGTCTCTTGGAAATACAAATACCATCTGGGCCTGAATAATTCCCAGAAACCCAGGCTTCTCAGTAGGAAATGAGGAGATGGAAACATAATACTGAGATGAGGGGCTTGTCTTTGGGCCACCCTGTCTCATATCCTAGACACAGTCACATTATTTGTACAGAAAATGTCAGTGGGAAGAGACTACAAGGCTCATCTTTTTAAGACACAGTGACCTCTGTTATGGATATCCTGATTTCTCTTCAAGAAGTGATCCCTCCCTCGTTGTGTATAGTCTTTGGGGTCTAACAACCAAGTCTCCCTTGTCTCTGGCCAAGGGTAACCTGAAACTCAAACAGGGCCCATCCTTATTCCTTGTTTGGAGTCTTGAGCAGAGTGACTGACAAGACTGAAGATGGCTAAAATTCCATCAAGTAGACAGTGGTTCTCTGAAGAGACTTCCCCTGCCTCCAACTCCCATGAGTGTCTGCTCCCCAGATACTCCAATCCTACTTCTCCAGCTTTACCTTCTGTTCCATGAGCTGCTTCCTTTTCTTTCTTCAAATCCCTCTTTTGCTAGTTGGACAAAGATTGTTTCTGTTGCCTGCAATCAAATAACCCAAAAAGATAAACAGATGAAATCATAAACATACTTTAAGTGCTCGGGACATGCCTGCTTCTGTCCATCCTTCAACTCACTTGTATCGGAAGCTCCCTTAGAGGATTAGAGCCTGTCCTGTGAACCATGGTGGTTCAGAGTGGAACAGAGCAGAATGTGGAACACCAGGAATTTAGAGCAATCAGTGGAATGTGATGTAGGGTTCTATTTCAGAAAAATTACTAATAGTCAATTGCCCCTTGACATCTATGTCCATTTGCAAGTGTGGCATTAATTACAAGGCTGGTTTAAGCGTCAGCAGTATATTTATATACTGGTGCTCAAGACGATTTCTGGCTAAACATGGAATTTCTATTTTGCTTATGTTATAAGCCAGAACAGCAAAATGTATTCCTAATGTCACAATTATGACATTTATATCCTGAAAAGTTGCAGTAAATGGGCAATACAATAGTGGAATGCATGGAAACCTGCAAAGTTTTTTGGTAAGCAAAAGGAGGGCCCTTTTAATGTTTTCAACGTGAAATTCATGCTCTTTGACAGTGATTGATAGAACATGCTACCGACAAGGCTGATAACATTTTACTAGAGAAGTAAAAAAAGAAATGCAGGACAATCTCATAGCTCTGGGATTGAATGGAAAGCAAAGGAGGAGCTCTTCTACGGGTCTGTGGGATGCCACCGTGTAGCTATTGAATCTCTGGGTCCATGGATGACAGCATTCGAGAGTATGGGCTGGATGCAGAGTAAACAACCTGCTGAGAGTAAAGGCCACTGCTTTATTTCTGTCTTCAAAATCCTGAACAAGTTCCTCTTTTGACCAACTCTAGCCTGGAACCATGCAGATCAGGGAGAGAAAGAGAAGGGCATTCTGAGAAAGATTTTAGTTTTGCCAAGTTTATTATGGAATGATTCAGGAAAGTGCAACCCCTATCAATTTGGAATATCTCTTTTTTTCTATGTTTAATGTCCAAATAAAGCAAAATCATGCTTTTACCTGTCTGACATGATGCAACTGTCCTTCATACAAATGAAAATAGACTAGCCCTCTCCAAGATAGTAGACACTGTGTCATTTTATTCATCATTGTGTTGTGTTTACTTGCACTTCTAGCTAAATTGCACTCCTCTTTAATATCCTGTAACTTAAATACCAACATATAAGGCTTACCACTTTTATTACATTTTATATTACATAGTAAATGAATAGGAGAGGGGGACAAAGAAAGAAAAATTATATATAATATATAATTAATAATTATATATTATATATTTATTTACTTCTATATAATTAATTATATATTTATATATCTTTATATATGATATATAATTATATATTATATATATTTACATATTTTATATAATTATATATATAATCACATACATTTACTCTACTCTGCCCTCAGTGTGTGATAGTGACTCAGTTTCCCCTTGAGAGGGTCAGTTGCCCCCCAGGTGCTACAGTAACCCCCTTCTTTGCTTATCCATCTGCTAGTGTGCAGACCTCAAAGTAGTCAGGTGGCAGTGTTAGCTTACACTTCACAGAGCTGTTGTTTGTCCCTGGTGGACAACCCCCTTTGAAAAGCACACAAAATCTGCTCCTGTTTTCTCAAAGCTACAGATTCTCAGCATCTCCTTTGGAGCAACTTTCCAATTCCCTCTGAAACATGACCTTGAAATTCAAGGCCTATTAAGTCTTTCAAACAAACAAACAAACACATGCACACACACACACACATACACGGGCACACACACATCTTCCATTTGAAAACAAAGTGTAAGAGGAGGGAGGAGGAGGAGGAGACATTCCTTTTCGTGGAAGGCACTTTTCAAGGAAGGTGGGTTCTTCCAGGGGGATTATTCACAGTTGTTCCTCATCATTGGCCCTAGCACCATCACCATGTGTTGCTTGTGGATCTAAAACTTTATTTTCTGGCGTGATGTGTCATGAAAAAATTAACATGAGAAACCTACATGTAAGAGCAATGAGATCATGTGATTCTTGGGACCTGGTGCTCTATTAATTCAGAAATGTGCAATAATTCTGGAAACAAAACCAGAAAAATTATCCTCCAATCTTGCACAGGGCTTCTTTTAAAAATAATAATAATAGTTTTGTGAGGTTAAAAATAACAAAAATTGTAGGCTGACAAAATATTGAACACTTAGTTCAAGACAGAAATTGGTAGGGTGGGGGAAAGATTTGCATTGGCTGAGTTTTAACTTATAAATCAAGAAAAATCAACAGAGAATTTAATCCAAACATGCACTGCACATAGATTCTACTGGGCTTGTGTTACCAAGGTTAGCGTTGTGGTTGAGTTTGCTAGGAAGGAAGCATGAAAAATTGATGACATCTGCCCTCTTAGGTCTTTTTTGCTTTCCTGAGAGCTACTTCAGAGGCCTTGGCATTTTGTGATAAACTCTTCAGAGGACTGGTGAAAATATAATCATGGGAGTTGAACAATTGGAAACCAGAAGTCTGTCTATGTTTCTGGGACTCTTGTGAAGGATTTTCCCCTTGCCACCAACAAGATCAGAGACTCTGGATGTTCTATAGTAGAGTTGTCCTAAATAATGGAAAGCCACTAAGATGATAGGAAAAATTAACAGTCATACCAAACCAGTGAAAATCAGGGTATTGTTGCCTCCTATCACCACCACTATCTCACTTATTCAATAAAAACTTAGTAAAACACCGTGGTAGATGCTATTGGTTATTGTCCATCTCCTTTGGGCATTGCCACTTGGGTAGACTCTAGCCAACTTCTTCTGCCAGTATCTGTATCTCTTTATTTGAGGGATTCTCCAAAGCCACTCTACCACACCCATTACTAGATGAAGAGGTGAGGAATTGGTGCTACCTGGAGCAGTTCCCCACCAATGATTGTCAAGAGTTTCCTTATAAATGTCTCCGCTCCCACCCTCCTGGGTGAGACAATGCTGAGGTATGTTTCTCTACCATATCCCAGTGTCCCCATGGGACTGAGCTCCTGTGGTCATGACATTGGCTTATCTGATGGCACATCCTTTACTATCTGCCTCCTTTCCCTGTGTAGCTCCCCATCCCTTCCCAGTTTTCTGCACTTCCCAAGTCCATTCTCTCTACTTGCATCCTTGCTCCTAGGGAATCCAAACACCCACTGTGTGCCAAGGATTCGCTGACTTAGGATACAGCAGATAATGAGATTTCAGACACCAGTGACAGGCTGGTGGGAAGACGTTTGATGGAAATTTGAGAATTTATTCTAACAACTTACTTCATAAAGTTTGTGTGAGGCTTAAACTTATAAAACTCTTAAAAGAGTATAGCATGTAGCAGCAACTAAGTAATTATTAGTTATTATATTCATTATTCTGATGAGCTAAGGCATTGAGTGTTTACTAATTCCCTTGTTAAATAGAAATTTCTATACAAGGTAGTGCATTAAGCTCTTAGTGGCCATTAAAGCTTTAAGAGAAGTAGATTTGTCAAGAAGCTTTCATCACTGTGCTTGACTTTGAAGGAATGAGTCAAAAGGCAAGGTAAGCTTTAAAGGTTGTGGGGAAGGAGCAAGAGCTGATTGACATGAGCCCTGGGGTCAGCTCCTGGAATCTCCTGATAGGCAATGACCATCCCAGGGCTCCAGGTTACCTGAGTGCCAAGGCATAGTCTAGAGCAGACAAATCAAGGCTTCTCTGAGTCAAAAGCCCTCAATAGAAAAGTGGCAGTGCTGAGACTTGAGCATAGGTCACACTCATTCATTTATTCATTTAGCGTTTTCATACATTTGTTCAATACTTTTTTTTTGAGTTGGAGTTTCAAAGTTTATCAGAGGGATTCCCAGTGGAAGAGAAATAAACCAGTGATGTTAATAAAATATCCTAAGTGCTTTGTGAGAGTTTCAAAGGTTATCAGAGGATTCCCAGTGGAAAAGCAAATAAACCAGTGATGTAAATAAAATATCCTAAGTGCTTTGAGGGAACATATGTGTGGATCAGAAACAAGAAAATGGCTCTATGGGAATTCACTCAAGGTGGTGGCAAAAATATTAAAGGAAAAATAGTAGAAAAAGTTACAGAATGTGGTCTCAAACTCTTTTGGAAAGCCTAAGAGCTTTTTCTATAGTTCTTAGCTGAAGTCAGCATTGTCCCCTTAGTTAAATAAATAAGTAGAAACAAAAGAATGTAGAAGCTTACCTAGCTAACTTGTTTACTTTTGTAGTCTTGAAACTAAACTTTGAGCCAGATAGCTCTCCTGGGGGGAGGTCGACCAAGGAGAATACCCTCTAACAGTGCTTGCTTTATTGCTTTAAGCATCAGAACCTGGCCTTTAATCTTTCTCTACAAGTTTGTTGACTTAAAGTCTCTTTTATTAAATCTATACTGAATAAATAAGGAGAAGGTGAACAGTCAGTATTGTGTAGATGTGATCTCTCTCTGTGGGTGGCTCACGACCCCTTAACCCACTCATTCACTAAAATTTGTGTCTAAATGCATTTATTCATCCATCATATGGCAAAAGTCTATAGGACATACTCCGGCATGGATGCTTCTGCCTTGGGAGGCAGAGGAGTAGGGTCAGGAAGAGGGATCTCTTGATCTGAATTTTGACAGGCTGCTGACCCTCTGGCCCACTTCACTCCATTGCATCCCCAGTGCTGGGCATGGGCAAGTCACTTCATTTCTCTGAACCTCACTCAGATTTTTCACCTGTAACATGGGGATCCTGACCTCAAACTCACGAGGTGGCTCTAAGCACTGCAGAAGAGCAGGTATGGGAAAGTACTGAGCAGCACCTCTGCAAATGCCGTTTTGCATGCAAGATACAGCTAAGCAAACTACTTTTCAACATGGGGATCACCCTGGCCTGAGGGAGCCCTGGCATAGGCTGCATGGGGACATGAGCGGGAGGGCACAGATGGTAAGGAGTCGAGCTCTGGAATCAGATGGCTTCGATCCAAATCTTGGCTTCATTCCTTATTGATTATGTGACCTTGGGCAAGTTCCTGAACTTTGAGGTTTGGTAACTTCATCCATGCAGCACGAGTGATAATATTAATAGTTCTCACCTCTTGGTGTTTTCATAAGAATGAAATGAGATAACTTAAGTGCCTGGTGCACAGTAACCACTCAGTAGATGTTGTTATTATTTAGTAGGAACTCCTGGTAGAGGGAAAAATTATGTGACAAGGTTGCTAGCTTCTACATCTGGATGATTATCATTCAGCAATCTAGGATTGGCTCTGAATGGTCGACACTTTATGTTTAGGTGGCTTTGTGTTTTGATTCACTGGCTGCAGATACTGTACTGACAATGCCTGACTCATGGACCCTGGAATTTCTTCTCCATATGCTGAAGGCTCTGTACTGGACACACCTGAAACTCCCTGCCTAAGAGGATACAAAGTTGGTCTGCACACTCAGCAGGCTGAATGTGCCCTTAGCCAATGACACAGGAGAGCAGATGGATGGATGAGCACCCTGGCTCCCATGCCCTCTTGTTGGGGTGTGATTCTGAGACATTTCTATAATGACCTTGCTAGTCGCCCTGCAAGATTCAGTTCTAGTTGCCCATGGTGGTAACTAGCTGAACAACATACTCCTTATTACCTCCTTTCCATTCTCTATCTCAGGCTCCCATTCTTTTATTCGTATACTCTAGGAGCACCTCTTAGGAAAATTAACCATACCGAAGTCCTTCATTATGGGCTGTTTCTGGGAGAACCCAAACCAAGACACTCACTGGCATGTGCCTCTAAACAAGTTCAACACGGGCCAAATGAAGTGCAAGGTCATACAGCTACCTGAATATAATCACAACTGTCTAGACAGCCAGTTCAGGTCCAAGCAGATTTTTGCTTGCTTGAATTATTTGGGTTGGCTTGGCCAGGCAGTCCTGGACTCCCTCCAAAATTCTTCCAGCCCCCGCTTTCCTTTCGTCTCAGAGACTTAACCTCCAAAGCTGGCAGGCCTCAGATGGGAACAACACAGGATTCTGTGAAGGGTGAAATGTGGGCTGCTCCTGTGAGCAAGCACAGGATGGAAATGCAGCTTTTCTCTTGTTCTCAAAATGAAACACCAAGGCCCTCCCGTCTCCTCTGAGTCCACAGATGAGGCTCAAACTGTTAGTTCTCTGGAATCAATGCCACTATCAATGGTGAGATATGAACACAGAGTTGGAAGTATGTATGGGAATGGGAGCAAGTTGTCACCACTTGGAAACAGTAATAGCAGGTCCACCCTGGGATCATTCATATCTGGGCTCCCACGTTACTCTCATGACCATACAGCAGAGCTGATGTGATTCATGCATTTATCATGATGCCCAGGCCCTCTTGAAAAGTCTGCCAGCTGAGCAGATGGAGAAGACCAAATTCATCTCAAATTCAGAGGGGGAGATTTAATGATAGGAGCCCTCTTCTTTATGATAGACACCCTTGAGAAGGACGGAGGAGGAGCCAGGATCTAAGAAATGAGAGGACATGGATTTCAAAAGAAGACAGAAGCCATTGAGGTAGTAAACAAAAGTGAGCATTTATTGAGGGCCTCACATGTGCCAAGCCTTGAGCTAAGTAAGCCTGTCATATACATGATTGTATTTATTCCCTCTCCCTTTCTCCCTTTCTTTCTCTCTCTTTTCTCTCTCTCCCTCTCATTTCCTCTTTTGTATGTATTATCCAAGCTTAGAGATGGGAAAATTGAGATTTAGAGAGAATAAATTTTGTTTTGTCCAATAGCACTTGGGAAAAAAGAGAGTAAAAAAGAGAAATGAAGTTTGACCTAGTTGTATCTGACCCTCAATTTGTGTTTTTGTCCATGGCACTCAGAAAGCCTGACTTATTAGAAAACCACGAATTGTGATCCTTCTGGTCCTCTACATTACTGTGTCTGGCAATAGATACTTGGGGGTAAATGTACCCTCTGCTAACTACTGGCATGGAAGATACAAAGATAAATTAAAATGGGCCTTCCTTCCTTATTATCATGTTGACTTTCTTTCTGTGCCTTTTATCACTACATTCAATTATTTAACGAGCTTCTTTCAGAAAGTCATCCAGACTTTGACCTTCCTTTTGACTTCCCAAGTCACCAGGGGATGGGTCCTTACCGCATCCCTTCTGGGAGTGTCACAGCCTCAGCCACCTGATGACCTTTCTGCAGTCAGTTTATTGGGATGACCTTTTAAAGCATGGCCTCTGCAATGTCACCTGATGGGCAGAAGCGGACATCCATTCTCTCTGCTATCACTGGGACACATAGGGAAAGAGGACAGGATTGGGAAATCGGTGGCCCAGAATCTGGCCTTGCTCTGCCATTTACTCCTGGGTGACCTTTACCAAGTCACTTCTCTTTTGGGGCCTCAGGTTTTCATCTGTAAAATGGAAGAATGGGATTTGGGGGCTTGGAGTTTCCTAGGAATGTTTTATGGGCCACTTTACAGGATTTATTCATTCATTATTCATTAAGCCCCCAATATGTGCCAAGCATTTTTCTTAGCAACAGGGATTGAGCAGTGAATAAAAGTGGAAAAAGCACCTGCTTTTGCTAAGCTTACTTACTTTCTAATCAGGGAGACCAGCCAGGCATGGTGACTCATGCCTGGAATCCCAGCTCTTTGGGAGGCTGAGGCAGGTGGGTCACTTGAGGCCAGGAGTCTGAGACCAGCCTGGTCTGGTCGGTGCAAAAATACAAAAATTAACCAGGTGTGGTGGTGCATGCACCTGTGGTCCCGGCTACTTGGGAAGCTCAGGTGAAAGGATCACCTGAGTCCAGGAGGTCGAGGCTGCAGTGAGTTGTGATCATGCTACTGCTCTCTAGCCTGGTGACAGAGTAAGATTCTGTCTCAAAAATCAATAAATAGATAGATGGATAGATAGATAAGGGAGACCAACAGTAACACATAATGTACTTCAGGTAATGGTCAGTGAAGAGAAGAATAGCAAGCTGGGTAAGGACACAGGGAGACAGGGGTGCTATGTTAAATAGCTGGTCAGGGGAGGACTCACGGTGGGGTGATAAAGAGGGACTGGAAGGTGGTGAGGGGCAGAGTCAGGCAGATGGGTAGGGTGGTGTTCTCCAGGTAGAAGGAAGAGCCTATGCAAACAACCTATGCAAAGGTATGAGCTTCGCATATGTAGAAAACAGGAAAGGGGCTAGTGAGGAAAGCAGAGTCATTTATAGTGTGGCAGGAAATACTGTTAGAGACTCAATGAGTCACGTGATCATAGAGAGCTTGGAAATCCTGTAGGACTGTTGGAACTCACTGGAAGGTTTGAAGAAATACAGTGACAAGACCCGACTTAACATTTAAAAATGTAGCAATAGAATGTGGATTATCAAGAGGGAATTAGGGAGATCAGTTAGAAAACTTTTGCAAAACACAGATCAGAGCTGGTGGTGACATGACCAGGGTGAGAACGATGGAAGAGAAATGCTCAGATGTGGAGTCACACTGGCAAGATGTGCTGATAGACGAAATGTGGGGTGAGAGAAAAAGGAGGCAAGGCTTATGGCCTGCAAAGCTAGAAAAAATATGAAAATCTAGGAGGAGGAGCAGGTTTGAGAGGGGAGGTAAGGAGTTTGGTTTTGAACATGTTAAGTTCAATAGCTAGTGGACATGTGATGTAAAGCCTTTGTGAGTCTAGCATGCTGAGAAGCTGTCTGAGCTGGAGAAAGAAATTAGTGCCTCATCAGCATCAAGATGGTGTTTAAGTCATGACACTGAGTGAGCTTAAGTAGGGAATAAGTATGCCTAGCAGATGGGGCTGTGGAGTACACCAGCATTAAATGATAGAGAAGGAAGGAGAACCCAGTAAAAGAGGCTGAGAAGGAACAATCTGCAAGATATGAGGAGGACTGAGAAAGGGGCATCCTAAACTAAGGGGACAAGTCTTCAAGGAAGAGGATGTGATGAGCCACTAGCCAGTGCTGCTAACAGGGCAAGAGGGAGGAGGACTGAGAAGTGACCACTGGATTTGGTATCATGCAGGCCACTGGGTGCCTTTTAAGTGTGATTTCAGTGAAGTGGAAAGTTGTAAAGAAGGCTAAGTGTGCAGGGCTCTGACCCCTTCCTTGGTCCCTTCCAACCAGAGCTTATACACACACACGCAGGCCATCCGAGGAATGTAGAGAAAAAATATCTCAAAGTTATGTTTTTTGTTTCAGTGCTTCTTTGTAGAAATTCATGATTTGTTCCCTAATTAGTTAAAAGCATAGGCTTGGCCTCATAGAGTATTGAGAATGTTACAGTAGAAATGAAAAGTAAAAGAAATTTGTCAATGCTCAGTTGAACTTGCGCATGTCAAAGCCTAGATCGTAAATAGTTTAGAAAGCCTGAGACTTTGCTTTGTGAAGCCAAATTTTATCAAAAGAAAATAGATCCTTGATAATCTGGAAGCTGAGAGCAGAATGGAGACTTTCTATCACAATGTGAGTTGTAGAGGATAGAGGGCATTTCAGACCGCCTGGTCCACCATCCTTCAGAGACTAGATGAGAGGCAGCTGGGCTAGGGTAGGCTGAAGGAAGAGGCCAGGGTGTGATCTTGAAGGATGTTGCATTAGTCTGCTCTCACACTGCTAATAAAGACATATCTAAGACTAGGTAATTTATAAAGAAAAAGAGATTTAATGGACTCACAATTCCACATGGCTGAGGAGACCTCACAATCATGGTAGAAGGCAAAGGAGGAGCAAAGGCACATCTTACATAGCGGCAGGCGGGAGAGTGTGTGCAGGGAAACTCCCCTTTGTAAAACCATCAGATATCATGAGACTTGTTCACTATCATGACAACAGCATAGGAAAATCCCTACCTCTATGATTTAATTACCCCCAAATGGGTCCCTCCCATGATACATACGGATTATAGGAGCTACAATTCAAGATTTGGGTAGGGACATAGCCAAACCATATCAGATGCCTTTTGGGTTTTAGATAAGAGGACCAAACCTTGCTGGTAAGAGAGGGTACACAGAAAAGCACACAGAGAGAACCAGAGCTCAGAATCCAGAGGCTGGCAGGCACCAGAGAGCTTTATGGGAGCCAAGCTATAGCCTGCAACTCCTCTGTTTCAATTGCATGAGCTACACATACCACCATCACATGGGAGGGACCACATAGCTCTTCCCATTGCTCTCTGATGAGCTTCTGCCACCACCTATCTTACCATTTCTGTTGAATTTTCCAGCTGAAAAGATTCTTGCTCATGCTCTAAGATTTTGCTGATCTGATCCTCACTACCCCATATGGACACACTGTTTTTTAATGACTCAGGACACTTGTAAATCCTCTGAAACAGTGTGGGTAAGAAGGTGGTGCTCTTGTAATGGGACCAGGAAGTATAGATTGGAAATTCTCCACCAGTAGCACCTGGATTGAGCTGGGCAATGATGAGACCCTCCCCAGTTACACAAGGTTTTATTTGAGAAAATTTTTTTGATCTTAGAAGTGTTTGGGAAGATTTTGGTTTCAGCTTCAACATGTAAAGGTCTTAGAAGTTGTCACTTCCATCCTCACAATAAGAAAAAAGCTGAAAAAACTAAAAAGCAGTAATTTTTCTTTGACCCATGAGAAATCTGAGATTGCAGAGGAGATCACCACCCTGAAATCTGGAGGGTTCTTAGGAAGTCCAAAGACTACAGAAAACACAAAACAGCTACAGCAAACATTAAATGCAGTTCAACATGTAGCCAGGTTAACATATATCCTCACATTAGAGGCCTACTTACCTTTGCTCCTATTACCTGATACGACAGATTCAGCTTTCTGCAAAGAATTACAAGGCATTCTAAAAGTCAAAAGGAAACACACAGTCTGAAGAGTCAAACTAAGCATCAAAGCCAGACTCAGCTATAACACATAATTTAGGATTATCAGCCAGATGATCAAGGCCAACATCCACAGTGATGTTGAGACGGAGAGTTCCTTGGACCCCTTCGTGGGACTTGTGACAGGGGTGTAGCTCACTTATTCGGCCACTGTGCTCAATCCCCTTGCAGGATGGGGAGCACACAGGTGAGTGGGTGCCAGGGCTGGGGCAAATGCTTTTGGCCTCTGGCCCCATGGTAGCATCTAGGGGTGTGTTACAATTAATGCTCTTTTAGCAGTTGCTGTCCACAGATGGCTAAGTGTTAACAAGCTCAGTGGAAAGTCAGGGCAACAACCTTTTACACTCTGCCCTCTTGGTACTAGGTCCTTGTGCAGTGTCCAGGAAGAATCAGGTCACACAGACTTAAAGTGTGGTGAATGTGGAGGTTTTATTGAGTAATGGAGGTGGCTCTCAGCTCCTCCTGGAGCTGGAAAAGGGATGGTGTGGGAAGATAATCTTCACCTGGAGTTTGACCATCCCTAGCTGAACTCCTTTCTGACCATTCAGCTGCCTCTTCAACTTCCAGATACTTCTTTTCTATCCTTCTCTGCTGTGCTGCTCTGCTCCTCTGCCAGTGGAGTTTGGGTGTTTATGGGGATGGGGAGCATAAGGGGCCAGCGTGGTTTTGGAAAAAGCAGTGTTTAAGCAGGAAAACAAGATGTGAAGTTCTCATTTAGGATGGCAGGCTCAGGCTTGTGGGTGGGGCCTTTGCCGAGGAACTGCCCTCTCCTATTCAGTATTTCTGTCTCTTGTCCGTATCAATAGCAGATACCCTTGATCTGATGTGATGAAAATGGTAGTTTACTTCTGTGGTCTTTGTCCCAAGAACAGATCCCTCCAGTCTAATCTGAGGAAAACATTGCCTGTAACCATACTGAGGGACATCCAATGCAATACCTGCCCAGTACTCTTCAAAAGTGTCAAAGTCATTAAAAACAAGAAAAGTCTAAGAAACTCTATCAAGGGAAACCCAAAGTGAGATGACTATTAAATTAATGTGATATCCTAGATGGAATCCTAGAATAGAAAAAATACCTTAGGTAAAAACTAAGGAAATCTGAATTACATGAACTTTAGTTAATAATAGTTTATGAATATTGGTTAATTGTAACAAATGTACCATAACAATGTAAGATTTTAAATTGGGAAAATAGGTGTGGGGTATATGAGTACTCTCTGTACTATCTTTACAATTTTTCTTTAAATCTAAAACAGTTCTAATATTAAGATTTATTCAAAGAAAAAAAATGTTTGACAGTGCCTGGGCTATTCATCACCATGGTGTCTGTAGCTTTAATAAACTCAGTTTTGTTTTCTTTTTTTTGGTTTTAACTGTTCAATCTAGGGAACCCAGAGGCCCAACTTATTTCTTGGTCCACTGTATAAATACAAAAAACAGAAACCCTGGGTGAAAAATATGGCAGGATGTGAGCAAGAATGAAAAGCCTGTCAGAACTGAATTTCAAGAGGCAGAAAATGGGGATGCTTCAGAGCACAGCCTCTGCTATTAATTAGCTGGGTGACGTTAAGCAAGTTATTCAACCCCTCTTGGCCTCAGTTTTCCCATCTATGAAATGGTGATAATAACAAGAGTCTCTAGCTCTCATAAGACCATCATTAGGATTAGACGATATGATATATGATGCTTGCAACAGTCTCTTGGGACATGGAAAGTACTATATATCTATATCTATATAGTATATGATATATGATATATTACATATAGATATATATGATATATGTCATATATTCACATTGCTATATATCAAAACAAATAAACAAAGGGTAATTATCTGAAATTAGCAGTCTATGTGGAAGCAGTAGGGCCTGTGGCCACAATATGGTAGTTATTGTACTATCTGTATTTCCATTAAGAAAAAAACAAAAAGCACAAATAAATCCCCATGACTTTCTTTTCTGAATATCTATTTTGAAATGGAGTTTTGCTATGTTATCCAGGCTGGCCTCAAACTCCCAGTCTCAAGTCTTGCCTCAGTCTCCCATGTAGCTAGGAATACAGGCACACACCATCACACCCAGCTTAAATTCCTATGGTTTTCCTGAATATTTATTTACTACAAAGTGAGCAAATTTTATTTGTCTGGCATTGCACTAATCACTTTGCATATATTTAATGCATTTAGTTAAATACATGCAAAGCTCTCAGTTTCTGATACTTTCATTTCTTTTTCCTTTTCTTAACAACTAGGAATGTTTATTCAGCCCATACTGAACCTACGTGGACTGCTCCCTGAAGCTGAACTGCTCCAAAATGCCCATCCGTCCCTGGTTCAAGCAGATCCTGCAGCTGAACCATGAGGCTACCAAGGGAAGATGTGTTTTCAGCTTCATTCCGTCATAATCCAACAGTAGCATTTTTTGAGGAACGCTTATTTTCAGGCTCCTGTGTCCTCTCCTCTTCTCCTTGAGCCACTTTTGCCTCTCGTATCCTAGGAATGAAGTGTCACAGCCGATGGAGTTGCCCAGATTACATCCTGATGATGTGTGGGGCTCAGAAAGCTGGAAATGAAAAGCAGGGTGGAATGGCTTTGTCTGCCCAGCGTCTCTTCCTGACAGGACTGTCGCCTGTCACTGTGGCCATTTTTCCAACCGTGAGCCTCAGCTGAGAATCTTCCATGCTCAGGTGTAAATTTATTTTCCTAAGGTGAAGTCCTGGTCTTGGTGTCTGGAAAGCAATTTGCATGCTCATGGTGGCTAAAGCTATCCAGTGGAAAAATAAGTCACCATCAAGTAATAAGACCAGACTATTGGGTGTCTCATATCCTGGCTGCAAATGCAGATGCCGAAGAGTTCAGAAAAGATTTCAACACAGGCAGCATTGTTGGAATAAATGACAGTTGCCCATGATGACTTAGGCGTCAACACCTATTTGGATGTGTGAGATATGGTGTTTCAAAATTAAATTTCATTATTTACTGATGTACCTGATACTTCCAATATGGCTGATGGGGGAGATGAATTCTAGGAGCACCATAGCAACATATTGCTTAATTCTCTGTCATGCTGTTATTTATCCTAAGACTGGACCAACAAATGGTCCCAATTCTTAACTAATTTTATTCTACTTGAAGGAGCAACGCTGGTATTTCTTAATGACTGTTATGGCACGGATTCATAGCAAAGTCCATTTAATTTCGCTTCCTAATTTCTACAATATCTACTCTTTCCATCACCACTTCAGCGCCTATATCAGGCTCTCCACAGATTCTTTTTCTGTGCTAATGCAATCTTTTCCTTATTAGTCTTTCCTGTGGTTGGCCTCACGACTGTCCTCAACCCAATGCATTCTTCTTGTTGCATCCAAAGTGACATTTTACAGATACATCAGAAATATATACTAATAGTTCATTTATTTAATTAATAGACCCTGATACCTTTTAAGATGTAGGAAGATCTTTCTTTGGCAGGTCTTTCTTTGCTGAGTAAACTGATGGGAATGAAAGCGCTAGAATAGCGCTCAACTGTTCTGTGTGAGAAAGGGGAAGAGAGAGGGAGTTGGGGAGCCGGAAAGCATGGTTCCTGAGCAAAGACCTAGAGTCAGAAGAAATGATAGGCTTGGCAGGGAGAGGACCCAGAGAAAGATGGGGACTCAGCTGGCAGCCAAAGGAGGTACTGAGGAACAGGTACTGAGGAGTGTCATTCTGTACACCCTGAAATCTGACCTCCTCCCCAGTCTGACACATAAAACTTCAAGTTTCTGTAGCAACATAGAAATCTCTACATTGTATAAATGTAGAGAAAATCTTCATTTTTCACTAATGTTTTGTTGAGGGGTTGTTCTTTTGGGTGTGGAAGCACCATGTCATGCTATAAGAATGGCATGAGGCAGACCAACACCAAGACAGGATACAGAGTTGACCGATCTGCATAAGGCACACATCCAATCCCTGCTTCTCCAACAAAGTCTCCTGTGGATCCCCATCCTCCATAGGGGCCAGAAACATTTTAGTATGGAATACCAGATCCTTCCTGATCTGGTCTATACATATCTGTCCAACTGCATCTTGTAAGTACCTCTTTTCAGTCACATGCGCGCACACACACACACACACACAGAGAGAGAGAGAGAGAGAGAGAGAGAGAGAGAGAGAGACCCTTTATACCCTAGAGCAATACAAGGACTGCCAAGAGAATATATGCTATTTCACCCTGCTAGAGTATTCTTTCCCTGCTCTTATTCAGTTGGAAAATGCCTCCTTCTCCTCCCTCAAGCAGATATAGGTGCTCCTTCCTCTGGGCTCTCAATTTACCTTGAAAAGCATACACTTCTGTTTTATCATCACACTGTTTTGTCATTGTATATTCACATGCCCAACTCTCTAACATGACCATAATCTCCTTGAAGCCACGTGTGGTTTTATCTCCATGGAATACTTCTAGTACCTACCAAAGGCTTAGGCATTTAGTCTGATGTTTGATGAGTACATTTACCTTCTATGGCTTATAAATGTTATAGAGAACCTACCAAAGAAAAACTAACTGACAAGAGGAAAGGAAAAATTCTCATTGGTCTTCTAAAAAGTTACCCAATATTTATGGTTTCTCTCATCACGAAGGCCGTTACTTTGGTTGTCCTCAATAAACCATGACTCCCAACATCCCAACTCTTGTGCCAGCCTTCCCAACATTGCCTCTGGTCCTGGCCATGTTAGCTTTGGCCACTGGAATATTGGCAAGGATGAAGACGGTGGATGCTTGATAGGTGCTTGTACCTTGGATTTGTCCACGTGGAGTGCTCTTTCTTGGAACCCAGATGCCATGTTCCATGGATGCCCAAGAAGCCATGTGAAGAAAAACCAATGCCCCTGGATGATAGTCCAAGGTGAGCATCCAGCTGAAGACCACCACCAACTTCTAGGCATGTGACTGAGGACATCCGAACCTTCCAGCCCTCCCAGGACCCCAGTCATTATACCCAAAGCAGAGGAACCACATAATCAATCTACACAAATGTGAAAAGTACATTGTTGTTGTTTTAAGGTACTAAATTTTCAGTTGGTTTTCTATGCAGCAATAGAAAACAAAAATATCCCTCTGATTAACATCTGTAATTAAAGTTGGGAGCTAGTACTTCCCAACTTCATTTACAAGTATCTAATATCTAAAATAACATGATCTTGAATTAGGTTTGTATCACAGATTAGATTCCTCAAGAAGCATGCTATGAGACGATGCTTAGCACATAAATTGTTTATTAAGGAGCGTTTTTGGGTTCAACACCTGAGGAAGGAAAGGGAAGTAAACAGGAGAAGTTAGAAGGAAAAGCTGGGTTGTGATGCTGGCCCAGTGTTAGCCTTGACCCCTCAGGGAGCTCTCAAGCTAGAACGATTCTTCCAAGTTGTCTCCACTTGCACCAAGAGGGCCAAGCCATTACACTCCCACACTGAGCAGTACTCAGATGTGGGCCATCCTGGGAAGGGGTGGGATCTTGAATGCAGTTGGGCAATCTGCAGCTGAAGGCTGTCCGCCAAAAGCAGTCCAAGCCAATGGAACAACAAGTTCTTCCACTAAAAGTGGCTCAGGGCAGGGCATTCCAATGTCCACTACAGCAAGCAAGACATTATTATTGCCATTTGACAGGTGAGGAAACAGGTACAAAGAGGGGAGGTGAATTATTGTCTCAAGGCTGTGACAGCCTCAACATAGAGAGAAAACAAAGAATAAACTCAAAAGCAAGTGCTGACTCTGCCCTATGCCTTTATCTCTCATAGACCAACACCCCTTCCTCACATAAATTTTGTCATTCTTGAGCTCTTTTCATGACTACTCTAAAGCACATTTCTGAATTATCTATTTTGCTTCCAATCTGTTCATTATCAATGCTCACAGTCATCAAAATCATCCTTGGCTAAAACTATAGTATGTCTCTCTTAAAAGCCATATTATAGGCATATTAAGTAAGTTTAACTGTGTTGGTAAAACGTCAATGCCCATGGAGAAAAATGAATCCTCCTTTACAAAAGACCAATTACAATTGCCAAAAATATTCTGTAACTCATTTATAAGTTGGAGATGTTATGGTGGAAGGCTTTTATTAATCAATGCATCTCTGGATTGAGATTGTTGGCACATTGTAAATGATCCCTGGGGAGAGAGGTGTGGGTCCAATCAGTAAAGGGGGTGAATTCTCACAGGAGAAAAGCAAGTGACAGGGGGCTGGGCTGTTTAGGTGGTAGTTCCTGCATGACCATAGTCCCTCTTTCCCTATTGGCATCCTCATTTTCTAGTATGTCAAGATGGATTTGGACGCTTTGAAAAAAAAAAAAGAACATTATAGAAAGAGCAGGCTCAAGAATCACAGTCCAATCCTGGGCACAACTACATGGAGCAGCTATAAAGGTTTTATATTAGCCAAGGTTCTCCAGAGAAACAGAGCCAATAGGATGCGTGGAAGAATGGATAGATGGATGGATGGATAGATGGATGGATGGATGGATAGATAGATGTTGGTAAATACATAGATAATGATGGGTAGATAGGTAGATGTTGGTAAATACATAGATACTGATGGATAGATAGATGGATAGACAGATAGGTTTAGTATGAGAAATTAGCTCACATAATTATGGAGGAGGAAAAAATCCCATGACCTGCCAACTATAAGCTGAAGACCTAGAAATCATGGTTGTATAGTTAAGTCCAAGTCCAAGGCCCTAAGAACCAGGGGACCCAAACCCAATTGTGTATGTCTCAGTCCAAGGGCAGGAAAAGAACAATGTCCCCGATCAGTCGATCAGGAAAAGGGAAAAAATTCTCCTTTCCCCACCTTTCATTCTATTCAGGCCCTCATGACTTGGAATGATGTCACCCACTTTGGGGAGGGTAATCTGCTTTACAGAGTTTACCAATTCAAATGCTAATCTCCTCCCTCACATACATGCCCAGAAACAGTATTTAGCCAAATATCTGGGTACCCCATGATTCAGTCAAGTTAACACATAAAATTTACCTTCACAGATTTCACCCAAGCTGAACCTGAGCCCCAGACTGTAGATGTACATGTGTGGATACACATGTGTGTAGGCCTGTGTAGCATCATATGTTTTATGCATACTATTAATATTTTTATGTATATTCACTATTCATTTGTTCATTCAAAAATATTTTAAAGTACCTTCTATTACTTAAGTTCTGGCCGGGTATTAAACAGTGAACGAGACAAATACGATCTCTACCCAAAGCTTATGTCATCACATTTTACAAAACAACTAAATCCTACAGACGAATAAAGCAGTGATAAATAACTGATAAATGCTATGAAAAGGAAGAGATACATCATAGCGATTTTATACTTGAAAAATTTACCCCTTAGGTCTAGGGCCTACACTTGCACTATTTAAACTTTTATGTTTTTCTAGTTCAATAAAAAATTAACATTTGGTATTTAAATGCATATTTAAGGAAACAATGATCCAATGACTCCTCAGTTAACTATTCCTAAAGGAAGTTTACTACTCAAATCATGAGATCCTATCCCTATCCTCCTAGGGACAGTAAGTACCAAGTACAGGAAGGTTACTCAAAACTTACTAAAAAGGGACAAAAAGGAGAGTTGGAAATCCCAACCAACTCTCCTCCAAAGATTCTATTTCAAACCTAACTTTCCTGGCACTCTGCCAAACAAAACATATAAACACCCTGATACAAAAGGAGCAGCTTCTATTGTCTAATTCCCTGCATGGATAAGCTGGTCGCCAGCTCTATAAATATTTAATAAGAACAGAGCTCAACTAGACCGATTAATGACTCTTTGAAAGTATTTTTATTATGAAGTAGTATTAGATACATGTAAAAGAATGCATGAAACTTTGCTTCTAGCCCCTGAATCTTGTGAGTTATTTGAATCACACTCTGCTCTCTGTTAATGGAGTTTTCTGTTTCTTGCAATGAAAGGAACTTTGAGCATAAGATGTAACTAAAGAAAGTGGAATAACAATATCAATATCTAGCAGTTTTTGAGCACACCTTATGAGCTAGTTACTGTGCTATGGGATGCTCATGCTTCCTTTTATCAATCTTCCCCAAACCTTTGATGAGGTAGGTATATTATCCTCTTCCTCTTTTTTTCTTAAAATTTTTTTCTTGTTTGTTTTTGTAACAGCTTTATTGGGATACAATTTACACACCATACGATTCATCTATTTAAAGTGTACAGTTCAATGGATTTTTTGCACATTCATAGAGTTGTGCAATTATCAATGTAAATTTTAGAATATTTTTAATTACTACAAAAAAACCCTATACAACCTTTAGCTATTGCTTTGCTTTGAATGTGGTGTCTCTCAAAACTTTATTAATATGTTGAAACTTAATACTCAATAAGGTGGTAATAAGAGGTGGGCATTTTGGGAAGTGATTAACTCACAAGGACTCCACCCTTATGAACGGATTAACACCGGTATAAAATTGGCTTCAGAGAGAGTTGCCCCTCTGCCTTCCACCTGCCACTATATGAGGACACAGCAGCAAGGTGCCATCTTGGAAGCAGAGGACAGCCCTCACCAGACACCCATGTTGGTGGCTTCAGAACTGTAAGAAGTAAATTTTTGTTCTTTATAAATTACCCAGTCTGTGGAATTTTGTTATAGCAGCATAATTAGACTAAGACAGCTGTTATGCCTAATCCCTCATTATTTCCCTGTTACCACACTACCATGAATCCACCTTCTATCACTATACATTTTCCAACTCTAGACATTTCATATAAACAAAATCATACAAAATCTGGTCTTTTGTGTCTAGCTTCATTCATGTGCTGCAGCATGTTTTCAAGTTTTAGTCATGCTGTAGTATGTAGCATGTAGATAATGCATACTTCATTTCTTTGTATGACTGAGTGATATTCCATTGTGTGTATACATCACACTTTGTTTACGCATCATCAGTTGATGGACATTTGTTTCCACCCTTTGGCTGTTACAAATCATGTTGCTATGAATAACTGTATACAAGTTTTTGTGTTAACATGTATTTTAAAAAATTATCTTGGGCATATACCTGAAGTAGAAATGCTGGGTCAAATGGTAACTCTATGTTTAAACATTTTTAGGAATGGTCACACTGTTTTCCAAAGTGGCCGAAGAAACTGATACCACAGAAAAGTAAGGATGAAATCCTCTGGCCACCCCACATTTAAAGGACCTTTAAAGATAAATAACTGACAGTGGAAATGGAAAAAGAGCAATTGGAAGTGGCAGGACAAGGAAAAACCATTATCGTACAACTGGTGGGAAGAAGGAATGTCAAAAACATCAGTGTGAAAATAATTGCAGCAAAAAGGTAAATCCCAGTAATTACTGAAAAGAGTTATTTAGAATGTGGCCAATGGAAGGTACATGGTATTCTTAGAAGTCTCATGGACAAGTGGTGAGTGAGATTGCCATGGGTGACAGAGCAAATGTTACATAAGGAGGTAAAGGCAGCATGACTTTGAAATTCAGGTGATGGAAGGAAAAGAGTAGGAATCCTTCATCTTTGGATAGAGAAGGCTCAAGAAGGTCTGTGGAGGCAAGAAGCTGGAGTGATTAAGATACTGTACAATGAGGTAAAGTGATGTATTGGAAAAGCTAAGGAGGGAATAGCTTCCTAAGTGTTAATGAATGGCTGAGCTTCGTACACAGAGAGAAATCTATTTCTCTGTGGCCAGAGATGGAAGGAGAGATAAGAATGACTGGGGGATACATTCTGGTCTGATCACATCTTCCAGAGTTAACATGTTGATTAGGCTCAGAAGTCCTAAGAAGACGCTAGGACACAAGCTGTTTTCCTTTCCTCTCTGCAGGAGGAAGGTGATCTCTGGGCTCCTACTCCCATTTGAAAGACACATCTGATATTCCAACCCCCACTATGCCCTCACAGTAATTTCCAGTGCAATGGATAAGAAGTCAATGAGTGGTAAGAGTGGCTTTTTAGCCTACCTCACCTATTCAAGGAAGGCTTAATCCTTGAGTCAAATCCTAGAGTTTGAAGTGAGATTTTCTTTTGTATTTTCTGAGTTTCTCTGTGCATTCATTACAGCCCTCATGGAAGCTGGATTTTCCTGAGAAGTAAATGTAGATTCCTGAGCTACAAGAAACCAGCTTGGAGAATTCTTCTGAACTGTCATTAATCATGCTTGTTTCTTGGTGTATTTATTATATCTTACATTTTTTTCTTTAACGTCCCAAAAAGCCTTTCTAATTGAGAAGCCAGGAAATAGTTCATTGTTTCTTAAAAGTGGAAGTGATAGTGCTTTCTTACGGTAAGTCTGGGCCATTCCAGTTGAAAGTACTGATTTTTAAAGCCTGTTGGGGTTTTCCTCAGAGGAGAAGTAGAAATCTCATTGCATGTACTAGCAGCACACTAACCGCAGCCCCCGGCTGATATCAGAGGCATTTTAATAAAATCCAGCATAGAAATGCAGATTTTGTTACACTGACTCCAACTGATAATTAACTACAAACGTTTGACAATCTCAGAAAAAAATGTTTGGCATGACTACGTGTGGTTTAAAATCTAGATTACAAATTCTGGGGGTGGTAAGGGGGGGAGAAAGATGTACTTTCAAGTAAAATGAGAACCTTTGCTGTGAACTGTTAGGACACCTCCTGGGCCCCAGTGAGGGCCACTTAGACCAGGTCTGCATCTTCCCTCTGCAGAGAAATGATGGCCTATCCCAGGGTTCCTTGCGGTTCTGAATGTGGTCCTGAATGTAGTCCATAGACAAGAAAATGTCCCTTTGCATAATTAACCTCCTCTGTTTCTATGGCCCTTTTACATTTTCCAGGGAGGTTTGCATCCAACGAAGCTCTTGTTATTGTTTTGATCACAGCCGATTGGAGAGGCAAGACAGGTGTTTTTACCAGAGGTCCATAGAGATCTCAGCATTTTTCCAAGTCATATAGTGAGCTTGGGCAGGAGAAAGACGGTTCCAAGTTTCTCGACAACATTGTCTGGAAATGTATTCATCAGACCGTATCTAGTGAGCAGAGTTTAAAAAGCAATTGCTCCCTTTTGTGTGTGCCTTTAAGGATGAGAGACTAACAGAATAGCTTGAGTATCTATGGGGCAGGAGGAGGTTTTATTTGAAAGACACATCCCATATTGCTAGTACCTACAATACCAATGTTGGTTTCTTTTAGAGACCCCAGGTTCTCCAGCCTACTGGAGTTACCCCGTCCTGTGATATCGAAATAGAAACTGCTCAAATTCTCATCACAGAAGTGGGAACTATACTGTGTCTACCCAATCCCTCACATCCGCAGGAATTCCCCAGGTACTTACGAGTTGCCTGGTGACTCCAGGTTTCTACTGAATTCTCCATTTCCTGATGTCTCCTTGTAAAGCTCTTCCTGTCTACCACCCTATGTCCACCAAGTGAAACTTTTCCCTGAGTTTTCCAAAGTCTTCACCATACAAGGAAATTATGTATAGTATAATTTAAGTGGAGATTTTGGGGTGATGCCCAAGAGCAATTGCCAAAAGCAATATAAAGGTGAACAGCTATTCCCCTGACCACATGGCCCTGCTAGTCCAAAGGACAGCTTTCTGTGAACTTAAAAAGAGTGCATCCTTCAAGGTCTTTATTATCATCTTGTTAAAAGAAAAACCTTAGACAAATTAAAATTAACAAAGTTTAGTTTAGCAAAGAATGATTTGTGAATCAGTCAGCCCCCAAACCAGAATAGGTTCAGAGGCTACAACATAGCCACAGAATGAAAGAGGACTAATAGACAGAAAAAGGAAGGAAGGTACAGAAATAGCTGATTTGTTTTAGCCTAGTGTTCAGCTTATTTGAACACAATTTAAACAGTTGGCTGTCTTTGATTGACCAAAACTTGGTGATTGGCGCAAGAATAGGTTATAGACTGCTTATACCTCCAATTAGATTACAGTTCTCTATGCATGGAGAAACATTTACACTGAATGTAGACTATATAAGGAGGTAGCTTTAGGCTAAACTTAATTTAACAATTACTGCAACTTTAGGTGTTGATTCATTCTGTCACCATCATAAATGTACTTTTTGTTCTCCAGTCCCACTGAGAAATAGCAGAACAATGGGTTTTGTGTGGTAGGAACAAGGACATCAGGCAATTTTTTCAAAGGATTAGCTTAGAGGAGACCTCCTGTGCTGCAGTTAAACAAAACCTGGTCTGTTTTAGAATCTATCTGCTTCCTTAAAGTTTCAATTTATTATGTCACATTTAGCATGAGTGACTCCATTTTGGTTTGGTCTGGTCTGCTGGGGCCTAGTGCATGAGCTCAATACAAAATAATGGCCTTTTGTAATTTTGTTTAACAATTTGCTGAGAAATTGTTCTAGTAGTTATGTGAACCAGGAGGCCAGTATTACCAATATTTCTCCCTGGAGTTGTCCAGTGCACAACTGACACAGCTGGGAGCAGTGGCCATTCCTCCCACAGGGAGCTTCTCCCTGGCCACCCTTTCTTCTCAGGGACCAGGTTTCCTAAATTTTCACCACACTCTCTCTCTCTTTCCTCACCCCTTCCTTCCATTAATCTCCCTTAGTTCCTTCTATTCTAGGTTTCTTTACTCACTTGCTTTTGAGGTTCCTTGGAGACATTTGTAATTCTTATGCAGAGTATTTAATTTTCTACTTCTCTCCCCTACTCATCCCATCTCGGCCCAAGGCTTACCATTTCTCATCTGAAATGGCCCATCCTGACATTTTACTATTAATTCCCTGAGGACTTCTATCAGCTTTTTCCAAAAGCTTCTCTCCACTCCTTGCCATATTTTTAAACAAGAGAGACATTTGGTTAGACTCTTTGTTACAATCCCCATAGAAACTTCTATCTCTCCTTTAAAAATCTTTATATTACAAACTTGGCATGTAGTGGATGCCCATAAATATTTGCTGAAGAAATATTTATGAAGGAATGTGTAATGCTATGTTGTTTTTGTTTTTTAGAATATATTAGACTGTGAATTAATAATATTAGAATTCACACCAATAGTTTTGTGTTTTACATTTAAGTGTTTAATCCATCTTGAGTTAATTTTTGTATATGATGTAAAGAAGGGGTCCAGTTTCAATTTTCTGCATATGGTTAGCCAGTTTTCCCAGCACCATTTATTAAACAAAGAATCCTTTCCCCATTGTTCCCCATTGCTTGTTTTTGTCAGGTTTTTCAAAGATCAGATGGTTGTAGATATATGGTTTTATTTATGAGATCTCTATTCTGTTCCATTGGTCTATGTGTTTGTTTTTGTACCAGTACCATGCTGTTTTGGTTACTGTAACCTTGTAGTATAGTTTGAAGTCAAGTAGCATGACGTCTCCAGCTTTTTTTTTTTCTATAGGATCACCTTGACTATACGGGCTCTTTTTTGGTTCCACATAAATTTTAAAGTACTTTTTTTCTAATTCTGTGAAGAATGTCAAATGAAAACACATGGACACAGGGAGGGGAACAACACACACTGGGGCTGGCCAGAGGGGCTGGGGGTGGGGAGGGCATTAGGATAAATAGCTAATACATGTGGGGCTTAATATCTAGGTGACGGGTTGATAGGTGCAGCAAACCACCACAGCACACATTTACCTATGTGACAAACCTGCACATCCTGCACATGTATCCTGGAACTTAAAATTAAATTAAATTTAATATAATAATAATAATAATAATAACATCAGAATTCTTGGCGTATGTTTAGCAAAGTATCCAGATCATAGTGGGTGCTCAGAAGGTATTCATTAAATTAATATTCATCAACAAGTTAACCAGTTTTGTACCTAACTCAGTGGAATCTGCTAAGCTAACCATCATGAGAAATAATGCATGGCTAATTCATTTATTCATGGAATGAAATTATTTAAAATTTTTTTTAAAACCTCTAGAATGTTAGTCCTTTTAAAAGAGATTGATTTTTAAGGACATTATTCTCATTTTTTTCCCACAGAGCACTATGAAACAGATAGTACCTACCTCTCCCCCTGCCACCCCACTTTTCAGATGAGAAAACTGAGGCCTGGAGAGATTGAAGCAACTCTGTTAGGTTCGCACATCCAGTAAATGATAGAACAAGAACTTGAACATAAATCTACTAATGCCAAGTCTTCTACATTTTCTGCTCCACTACAGCTTCTCCAATTCAGAAGGAGAGGACTGTGATTCCAAAGTTCCCTTTGCAATGTAGATGTTTTAAAAAAATATGTTTTTATAAAAACGTTAAATGCATTACTCAATACCAATGCAAGCCTTCAGTCTAGAATCCAGACCATTAAGTGTGCAGCAGCACAGCGTACTTTGAAAGAGGCCTCATAAAAACACAAAGTTGAAATTGTCTCTAAGGATTTTAGCTAAGTAAACTGAATCTAGTGGGGAAAATAAAATCTTTTCCCAGAGCTTCACAGAAGTGGAAAGTGAAAGATTGAGAGCTTGTGAGAAATAACAAATAGTTTAAAAAAACGTTGATTAGAAATAGAAGAATGGTATACGTAGAAGGATTTTTTTAATGAATAAATAAAAATGGTACAACATTTGAAATATTTTTTAGAATCATATGGTTTGAGGACTGAAAGGGACCAGAAAAAGCATCTAAAACTCTCTTTTTTTTTATTTGAGACGGAGTTTCGCTCTTGTTACCCAGGCTGGAGTGCAATGGCGCGATCTCGGCTCACCGCAACCTCCGCCTCCTGGGTTCAGGCAATTCTCCTGCCTCAGCCTCCTGAGTAGCTGGGATTACAGGCACGCGCCACCATGCCCAGCTAATTTTTTGTAGTTTTAGTAGAGACGGGGTTTCACCGTGTTGACCAGGATGGTCTCGATCTGTTGACCTCGTGATCCACCCGCCTCGGCCTCCCAAAGTGCTGGGATTACAGGCGTGAGCCACCGCGCCCGGCCTAAAACTCTCTTTTTGTAAAAAGGAATAACATTTTTAGTCACAACCAGGACCAGCTATATAATCAGTGCAAAATGAAATTGTGAGGACCCTGGTTTAAAAAAATATGAAGATTTCAAGATGATGATAGCACATCACTCAACCAAGGGAGTACAGGGTCCTATGTGACTACACAGTTCACACATTGATAAAGCCAGTCCTGGTCACAATATTATTAACCCCGACATTTTACATGTCACTTGATAGTTTGCCTAGCCTTTTCACAATCTAGTCTGAGTTTTATAATAGCTCAGTAGAGTACAGCAAGAATTGTTTTCATTGTAAAACATGTCCACACAAGAATACGTTTACCAACCATGACATTCTGGTTGACTAAATGACCCCATGCCTCTTGCATGGTTTATGTTTTACATCATGGTATTAGCAGTTTCTATCAGATTAAAAGGGAAGCAGTTAAGTTAATTTGCTCATGGATAGTCATTCAACAAACTCTTTAGCATCTACTATGAGCGGAGCACTTTGGTAAGCATTTGAGACATCGAATTGGAATTTCACAATAACTTAGTGAAGGAGGTGAATTACCATGCCTAATATTCAGATGAGCATGCTAAAAATCAGAGACACAAAGTTAGATAGTCAAGGTCACAGATTAGTACTGAAATAATTAGGATTAGAATGTAGGGGCCAGACTATTCTGTGATACTCTTTGAAAAAGTATTAACATCACAAAAATTAGCCCGGTATGGTGGCGCACACCTGTAACACCAGCTACTCAGGAGGCTGAGGCAGGAGAATCACTTGAACCTGGGAGGTGGAGGTTGCAGTGAACTGAGATCATGCCACTGCATTCCAGCCTGGGCAACAGAGCAAGACTCTGTCTCAAAAAAAAATATTAACGTCTCTAAAATGAGATAAAATATAAAATTAGTTAATTAATTTGTCTGCCAAGGAAATTAAAGCCAAATCAAAGAGTAAATGACTATTTTCTCTTTTCTACCTCCTCTTCTGCTACAGTTTCTAGAGTAGAAAATAAGAAATATAAAGATGAAAGTTTCATACATTTTATGGGACTGCCTTGTAATTGAATTAAAAGTAAATTAATTGACCTGAACTTTGCCCTTGAGGCCAAGACACGGATTGCTCATTGAATACGCATGGGCTCACCCACTTCACCGCTGCCTTGCAAGTCCAGCAAAGCCATATGACTCTTTCTGGCCAGTGGACTATAAACAAAAGTAACAAGCGTCATTTCTAGGCTGAGGTAGTGAAAAGCTCCTTTTTCACTGGCTCTATCTTTCCTAAACTCGGTGACCTCAGGAGCCATGTGTTGAGATACTGGAATCATATGATAAAAGCATGATGGCTCTCTGAATCACCACCTGGAAAGGAGTTTCCTGGAGAGTCACCAGGCTTGGTGAAGCACTTTATGTGACCAAAATAAATTTTCATGTGAAAGCCACTGCAGTCTGGGAGTGTGTTAGTGCAGCATAGCTTAACATCACCCTGACTACTAGTCTCACACCTACAATATTTCTCTTCTTCTGGTTTGGTTCTCCTTCCCTATCTTTTGACCCTCAGTGACTATAATTAACATATATAAAAGCTATCAAAACCCCTGCTTAAGCTGGTTTTTGTTTCTCCCGAAACCCCTAACAGCCCTGCCAGACTCTGCTATTCTCAAAGGCTGAGGCCTCAAGTCTGATTTTACATTAAAGACACGCAAGCATGACCCAAAAGGTGGAAAAACTTAAGAACATCAAGAGTCAGGGGCTCCGTTAATCACTGGGCCTTGCTCCTAGAAACGAATTTCGGAAAAAGGGTGGTGAGCACTGAAATGATCAGAAGATGATTGTCTCTCTTACTAATCCAGATAGTTGTTTTCAGGAAAATTTTAAAAGGGAAAATGTTTCAGCTGCTTGGTTTTGTTTATTTGTTTGTTTTTTAGCCAGAATGGTGCGGGAAAAACTGAGAACCTCCCTGCACGACCGTACAGCTCACATTTAAATCGCAATTTAAACAGTTATTTTTGAAAGCAAGATGACATGTGGTGTGATTATCACATAAGTAATGAAACTGACTTATCCCAAAAACATATAGACAGCATGAATTTTCATAAGGAAAAGTGATCCTTTTCAGAGGCTGAGAACTTTGGTCAAAGAAGTTCCTCCCAACAACCTCCATGGTAAGTGCTCTTATTCCTGGATCTGCGTATTCATTGTAACAAATTTTGGGTGGTGTCTAAGTTAGCTCAGGCTGCCATTGCAAAATACCATAGACTGGGTGACTTAAACAACAGTTATGTTTTCACAGTTCTGGAGGCTGGAAGTCCATGATGAGGGTGCTGAAAGTCCAGATCTGGGAGCCAGCATGATCAGGTTCTGGTGAGGGCTCCCTTCTTGGTTTGAACCAAGTCCCTCCCATGAACCAAGTCCTGCATTAGGTGGTGAGAGCATGGGATGAATCAGGTGTGGACTGTTGGCCGGGACACATGTCTTCCTCCATGTGGAAGGAGTTCCACTGGTGGGAAAAAGTTGGCATCTCTTCACCCCTTTACTCCACCCTTAAAGAGGATGAGGGATAGGTGAATGGTTAATTTGGAATACTTGATATGAGAATAGTCCACTTGCAAAGACTCTAATGGGTTTATAAATGGCTGCCATCGTGCTGTATACTCACATGACCCCTTCTTCATGTGTGCATGGAGAGGGGGAAAAAATAAGCTCTCTGGTGCCTCTTCTTGCACGGGCACTACTCCCATCATGAGGGTTCCACCCCCATGACCTCATCTAAACCTAATTACCTCCCAGAAGTCCCATCTCCAGATATCACATTGGGGGTTAGGGCTTCAACATAAGAATCATGAATTTGGGGTGGGGAGAGGGACACAACTGAGTCCATAGCAGGTGGGAAACATGACTTAAGGATCAGAACTGCCCCTTGCTAGCAACCTTCCCAAGGACAAGTAAGCTCATTTCTGTGAGCAGATGGAGGCTCCTGAAACAACACAGGTGAAAGGTAAGTGGTCCTGAATTGGGATGATGTCAGTGAAAGGGGAGATGGGTTGAGATGGAATATTCATGGCTTGCGGTCAAAGTGAAAAACGTTTAACATGACCACCCAGGTTGGAAGCCTGGTGCCTAGGAGAAGGTTGCTGCCATTTACCCAAACTGGAAAGCCAGAAGAAAGAAGCAGTTTGGGGAGAAGGAGGATAAAGGGCTTTGGCAGCGTGCTCACCTTGGGATCATCATGCGTTTGTGTGGGAATGTTCCAATGTCAGGGAAATATTAAAATGCCACTTGTAAAGAAGACCGTGGCCAGGTGTGATAATTTATGCCTGTAATCCCAACACTTTGAGAGGCTGAGGCAGGAAGGTCATTGAGCCTAGGAATTCGAGACCAGCCTGGGCAACATAGACCTCATCTCTATTTAAAAAAGAAAAAAAAAGAATAAAAAAATTAAAAAAGAAAAATATGGAAAAAAAAAAAGAAGACTGCATCAGCCAGGCTTGGGGAGGAAGGGTAGAAATAGAGTCTGCACATGACTAATTTCATAAGTGGTCACTTTACTACTAAGCTAAAGTTCCCTATGGGTAGACAAAATTCTTATACAAGCAATGACTTCTGGGTACTAAAGCTTTGTGATACTTACAACAACTAGGCACTTGTGAGCACAGCTGGCTAATTGCCCTTCCATGGCGAAGACAGCTGGAACAGAACTTCTTTACATCATCACTTGGACACACAATTATTAACCACCATAATTTTTCCACACACACCAAGTACCCAGGCAAGAAAATGTACCTGTGGGAGGATTAGGGGAAATACACTGGAAACTTGGCTCAAAAAAAGAAAGAAAATAGAAGGAAAGAAGTAAGAGGTACAAGCAAGAGGCTGTAACTAGATTCCTGAAAGAAGTGAGAAACAGGGGAAAACAGAAATGAACCAACAATCGTGGAGCTCTTTCCTTGCTCCAGGGCGAGTGCTCAAAGGACAGTCCCTCAACTCTGTCTAGTGGAAAAAAAGTCCAGTCCGAAAATGAGTTCAAGAAGGCATGCTGGTTCAGCTGGGTGCAATGGCTCATGCCTGTAATCCTAGCGCTTTGGGAGGCTGAGGCGGGTGCACCACATGAGGTCAGGAGTTCAAGAGCAGTCTGGCCAACAATGGGTGAAACCCTGTCTCTATTAAAAATACAAAAGTTAGCTGGACATGGCGGGTGGCACAAACCTGTAATCCCAGCTACTCAGGTGGCTGAGGCAGGAGAATCGCTTGAACCCAAGAGGCAGAGATTGCAGTGAGCCGAGATCGTGCCACTGCACTCTAGCCTGGGCAACAGAATGAGAGTCTGCCAAAAAAAAAAAAAAAAAAGGCAAAGCCATGCTGGTTCTTACAGGATAGGGAAGCATGTGTTTTGTTAGGGACACATCCCATTTAGATGAGCATTAGAGGAGTCCATTTTTCATGAAAACTGAGGCTCCAAAAAGTTAATGAGTTGCCTAAAGAAACAGTGTGATCACTAGGGCTCTATTGGTTGCATGTGACAGAAGCCAAGTCCAAACAGGTTCAAGAATAACAAAAACAACAACAAAATAGTGGCTCATAATAGAAAACCACAGGTGCAGAGGCTCATCCAGCTCCTTTCCTGGACCCAGGTGCCCCATCTGTGCCCTGTCTTTAATGCTGCTTTGTTCTGTGTTGCTGCACCTTCTGGAAGCCTGTCCTCCATGAGGAGGAAAGATGGCCCCAGAAGCCACAGTCTGCCATCGTCCTTCCACCTTGCAGCTCATGGCATCCCCTGAGGGATCCTGATTGGCCCAGCTTGATTGCCTTGGGCCAGTTAGCACAACAGGTAGAATCGGAATGGTGAGCTCTGATCACATGCCTGCTGCTGTGGTGAGGCAAATGCAGCCACCACATGATTATTATGCCCACCAGAATCACCTGTAGTATGGAGGGATATTTCCACAATGAATTATATGGGCCCCGTCCCCTTAAAAAAGGGACACACACAATCCATGTCCTCTACACACATTTTTGGAAGTTGCAGAGTTTTGAGCTGCAAGCCCAGGCTGCGTTCTGAAGTTTTGTGTCTTTCTACCTTGCAAAGTGCCCATCCCACATACCTCTGATGAATGAGAACAGAAAGAAGATTTAATGGCAGTGCAAATGAAAGGAAAAGCAGAAATCATCCTGGGAAGCCAAAACACCAAAGAAGAAAAGAAGAGGAAGCAAGAGAAGCAGGATGATGAGAGACTGTGGGAAAAAATAAAACCAGGGTTGGGAAAAAAAAGCACCAAGGGGCCATCCTGCTGCCTTCAATCCCTCCTCTGGAATCCCTGCCAGAAGCTGTTGCTGTTTTTCAGAAAGCTTTTTCCCTTCCTCCTTGTTAAGAAGCTGAGAGCCAAATGCCCCATTAATCTTTCAAAAGGCCACGTTGGCTTTTTGGGACAGAGCCCTGCACGTTTGGCTTGCCTCCCTCATGTTCATTTTCCTTCCCAAAAGCAGGGGGACTTGGCAGGCCAAACCAGCTACCCATTTAGGACCACAGGGACCTGTGTGGCACTGTGGTGTGGTCTTACCTGGGAAGATAGTGGTCAGCCCTGCACCTCAAGGATTCTCCTCCCATCTGCTTAATTCAGCTCCATATGACCACATTCTCATTTCTCAGGCCCATTTGCAGTGTGAGAAACTCGGTGGACAAAAATAAACCCAGAGCTCCATATGCCACCACCCCATCAGGCAGCTGCTGTACACCTGGTACAACGCAGGGTGTAGTTGGGGATACTAGGAAGCTCTTTCTCCTAGCAGAGCTACAGTTGAGGTGAGTGAGCATAAAAGAGACAAACGGGGCCAGGCACAGTGGCTCAAGCCTGTAATCCCAGCACTTTGGGAGGCCGAGGCGGGCAGATCACGAGGTCAAGAGATCGAGACCATCCTGGCCAACACGGTGAAACCCCATCTCTACTAAAAATACAAAAATTAGCTGGGCATGGTGGCGTGCACCTGTAGTCCCAGCTACTCGGGAGGCTGAGGCAGGAGAATTGCTTGAACCCGGGAGGTAGACCTTGCAGTGAGCCGAGATTGTGCCACTGCACTCCAGCCTGGCGCCTGGCGACAGAGTGAGACTCTGTCTCAAAAANAAAAAAAAAAAAAGAGAGAGACAAAAGGACTAAAGAGTAACATGGCACAGCAGTGTTGTAACCAAAACAAACAAAACAATGTAAGACATGACACAAAAGAGATCGTTTTGTCTTCCTGAGAGCCTTCCATGAACCAAGTCCTGCATTAGGTGGTGAGGGCATAGGGGTGAATCAGGTGTGGACAGTTGGTAGGGACACATGTCTTCACCACACCACAGGGAAGTTTCCCCATGATATTTCCTCCATGTGGAAGGAGTTCCACTGGTGGGAAAAAACTGGCATCTCTTCACCCCTTTATACTACCTTTAAAGAGGCTGAGGGATAGGTGAACGGTCAATTTGGAATAAGCGATGTGTGAATAGCCCACTTGCAAAGACCGTAACGGGACATGCTTATCTCAGCTTCATGTTTTGTTCTTTGCAGTTGCTTTGCCAGCTAAGGAGCCTACTTTTGCGAGCTGAATTGTGTCTCCTCCTCCCGTGCAAATTTCTAAGCTCAGTATTAACCCCCATACCTTAGCATGTGACCGTATTTGGAGATAGGGTTTTTAAAGGAGTAATTAAGGTTGAATAAGGTCATTGGAATAGGCTTTAGTCCAATGTAACTAAGTGGTGTCCTTATAAGAAGAGGAGATTAGGACACAGACACACACAGAGTCCCTCTCTGACCATGTAAAGATACAAATAGAAGATGACCATCTACAAGCCAAACAGAGAGGCTTCCGAAGAAATCACCTGCGATGACACCTTGACCCTAGACTTTAGCCTCTGAAACTGTAAGAACAGAAAGCTTTGTTGTTTAAGCCACACAGTCTGATGTTTGTGATGGCCATCCTAGAAAAAGAATAATATACCTACTCTAGCTGGAGTCAGAGCCTACGGCCAGATAAACCTGTACACTTGGCTGAGCAGGTCTGCCCCCTACTCATCCCCCACTGCCTCTACACTTCATGAGGATCACTGTTTCAGTCCTGTGTTGTGTGGATTAAGTTAATAATAATGGTAAGAGTTTGGCCTCCATCTGTCTTCCTTTTTGTCTTATTTCTTGTTTTGTTCAGTTGTTGGGTGAAGAAGCAGGAATACTTTTTATCAGTTTCCTTGAAAAATGTTGGTGGTAGAATTCTCACCTGCCACATGGGAGGTCCAGGTATGTTTCCTGGCCAATGCACGCTTAATTTGCTGGGTGCAGTGGCCGAGGTGGGTGGATCTCCTGAGATCGGGAGATTGAGACCAGCCTGACCAACATGGAGAAACCCTGTTTCTACTAAAAATACAAAAAATTAGCCAGACTTGGTGGCACATGCCTGTAATCCCAGCTACTTGGGAGACTGAGGCAGAAGAATCACTTGAATCCCCAGGAGGTGGAGGTTGTGGTGAGCTGAGATCACAACATTTTACTCTAGCCTGGGCAACAAGTGTAAAACTTCATCAAAAAAAAAAAAGACATCTCCAGATTGGACTATAGCAGTCAGAAGAAAAGTTATGGCAGTCGCAAATAACCACCAAATCTCAGTGGCTTAACAAGACAGCACATGATTCCTTGCTCGCATTCTGTTATCAGTCTGTCATGGTGAAACTTGGATTCTACTCATCCAACACAGCTCGGCAGGGAGACTCTGCTCACCCCAGCCAGTCAGTCACTTGGAGGCACTGTCTTATGATAAGGATCCATGACTCCTGTGGCGGCAGGAACGGGAGATGGTGAATTGCACCCTGGCTCTGAAGCCTCTCCCTAGAAATGACACACATCACTTCCCATCGTATTTTATTGACCAAGCAAGTTATATGATCACAGCTAGCATTAAAAGGGTAGGAAAGTGTAATCTTATTCTATGTCCAGAAGGAGGAGATCTGGGAATATTTGTGAACGGCTCTAATGACCACCACATGAACCATAGTCTCTGCCTGAAAGAGTGACAGCTTAGAGAAGGAGAATGAGTAATTGTACAAAGATTGTCATTCTTATGTGAAGAAATTGCCCTACTTATGTGTGTGTGCATGACCCACCTGAAGGTGCTCAGATAAGCAAGTTACTCCCCTAAGGAGTGAGGCCTCAGAAATGATAGCCCCTGCATCTGCTCACTCAGTAAAGAAGCATTTGCTAAGCACCTGTGAATATGCCAGGCACTGTCTGAACCCTGCAGGGTGTGGGGCATCCCTGACTTCCCACCACCTTAATGCCAGTAGATTTCCCCAATCATTGTTACAGCAAAAATGTCTTCAAAGATTTTTAGTCTAAAGTAGGGTAGAATTATGGCAGAAATATCTTTTTTTGTTGTTGACATTTCGTGATAGGAAAAAACATGCAAGTTGGGAGGGAAGAGGTGGGAGAAACATTCATTTTATAGCATGTTAGATGAGAGAAAGCATTTGGGGACAAAGGAAAGGCAATAGGTTTCCACCTTGATGATCTAAAAGTAAGTCATGACGGGCTCTTAGAATGATCATCATCAGAGTTGTTAGGAACCTCAGAAAAATAAGTCCAAGTCCCTAATATTTTAGGTAAACAACAGGGGCCTGATGATTGTAGAGACGTTTTTTGATTTTTATGGCTACATACTAGGCATATATAATGATGGAATACGTGAGACATTTAGATACAGGCATACAGTGCATAACAATCACATCAGGGTAAACGGGTATCCATCACTGAAAACATTTATCTTTTCTTTGTGTTACAAACATTCCCATTATTCTCTTTTAGTTATTTTAAAAATGTATAATAAATTATTACTGAATGTAGTCACCCTGTTGTACTAACAGATACTAAATCTTATTTATTTTATCTAACTATATTTTTGCCCATTAATCATCTCATTTCCCCACCACAACCCCAACTAGTCTTCCCAGCCTCTGGTAACCATCATTCTACTCTCTATGGAGACTTTTTTTTTTTAAAACAAGACTTCAGGTAGAGAAAGAAAAGGCATCTTTCTTCTTCTTCACTGTGCAAATCACAACATCCTCTGTCTTAAGCAGCTCTGGCCACTATGGTAAAATGCCATAGACTGAGTGGCTTATAAAAAACCAGAAACATATTTCTCACTGTCATGGAGGCTGGAAGTCCAAGATCAAAGTGGCAGCAGGGTTGAGTTCTGGTGAGAGGCTTCTTCTTGGTTGCAAAAGCCTACCTACTTCTATGTCCTCACATGGTGGAAAGAAGACAAGACAATTAGTTCTCTGGGGCCTCTTTTTCAAGGGCACTAATCCCGTTAATGGAGGATCCTCATGACCTAATCATCTCCCAAAGGCCCATCCTAATACCATCACATTGGGGGTTCAGATTCAAACATATTAATTTTGGGAGAACACAAACATTCCTTCCATTGCATTCTCCCTCCAACACTGACTCCTACAACTCATACTGCACCTACCATTAAATCCACTACTTTGAATTTGGATGGGTAGTAGCAAGAGGGACTGGGGGGGAGCAGAGAGCTAAAAGGGGGCATAAGGAAGAGAAAAGCTGAGACAGTCGGTACTTGCACAGTAGGCACTTCTCTTTTAGATGTGGAAATTGAAGTCAGCGGAAAAAATTTTTTTAAAAGGTAGAACAGTGGACTTCTGACCCAAGCACAGACTGTACACATCAGACAATTTGGAAAGCACCTAGCAGTCAGTGTGGAGGAGAATCTCTGATGCAAATACCAAGCAGTAGTATTGTTACTGTTTATATTTATAGTGTAGTTTCTAAAACCAGCAGCCAAAGAGTTCAGCGGAACTATTTGACAATGAAGGCAGGAAATCAACTTGTCAGCATCATCAAAACTCTGTTGGTTTCCTCTTCCTATTTTAGGCTGACAACATGGTTTTTGAAAGGATGAGAAAGCACTTAGAGCCATTAGGTACTCCAGATGCTATATCACCTGCTCCAAGATTTCAGCTGAGACTTGCAAATTTGTTTCATCTAAATTTCTTAAGCTAGTTTCAAGCTTGGTCCCTGAGGCAGAATTGAAGACTATAAAAATAACCCCCGGTACAACTGTCAGGCTGGAAGACAGATGCTGCCGGCAGAAGCGATTTCCACAGTTAGAGCTGCTTCTACTTTGGGGCTGCCCCAGAATTTCCGGAAATGATTAAGGAGATCTGAGGGACTGCAGAGATTCAGCAGGAGCAGTTTTTTTTTCATTTCCCTGAAGTATGTTTTGGGTATGTTGGTGGGCGGTGGGAAGGGTTTGTGGGACAGTTTCCAATGGCACCAGGAAGCAAGGAGTCAGCTCCCAAGTTAGTGCTGCCTGGTGTGAGAATACTCCACGGCTCCGTCTGCATGGACAGGCCTGGGGTTGAGTGGACAGGTGGCTGGGAAACATCACAACTCCCTCTGCCTTGCTCTGCGAGCAGGCACACACCTGCAGCTCAGGAAAGAAGTCCAGTAGCTATTTCCATCTTCCTTGGAGTGACAAGTGTTCATGTCCCATGTGCAGCTGTAATCTACAAACATGTCAAGTGGTGTGTGTGAGTGTGTGTGTGGGGGGGTGGGTGTGTGATGGGAGAGACAGCTTCTATCATCTGAGGACATTTTGTTCCAACTTTGGCTTTACTTTGTTCTTGTGTCAAAATGTATTGTTTAAATCCCCAGACACCACCTGGTGAAGATTTATCCCCTAATCTTAGGGACCTTCTGAAAAGTAACATATCAGTGATTTAGAGAATGTATTGTGAGCCCTTGATCCAAAGAGCAGAAGTCTGACTCCTTCCTTGTCACCTATCCTCTCTTCTCCAGTAGCTTGCTGCTGGTCCACTGATGATTCTCACCTGCAGGCCTCAGCCCACCCAATTTCTGCCTGGATCTTATACCTTGGCCTGCATACCCCTGGCAGGATTGCTTCCCCCAGGGGTCTGTGCTGAGGTACAAGATCACCAGACCTATGTAGGGCAAATGAAAGAAGTACAGCCAGGTGGGATCTGAACTGTATTGACCAGGGAGGCAAAAGTCAAAACTGTAGAAGTGGCTCCAAGCATCAAGTTTGGTGAAGGATGAGGTGAGGTGTCAACAGCGAGAGGCATGAGCAGAATAGAAGGAAGAAGCAAGCAGAACCCAAGGCAGCTTGATGCAGGTTGACCATAAGAGAGGACATGAAATGGATGGAGGTGTCAGAGGTCCATTTCTACTTGATGAGACAAATCCTCAAGGAGGTAGGAGGGAGCAGGTGACTGGTAAACCAATCCCTTCCAGAAGCAGCCGCATCAACAGCCTCCATCTTGCCCTTGAAGGGTTTGGAGTTGAGTCAGCCTCCCAGTCCCAGGACTCGGGGGCATGACTATGACTATTCAGCTCCCATGAAGACCCTCTGACTCTCCTGGCTGCCAAGTAAATCAAAGACTTTTCTGCTGGAAGCAAGCTCTGATATTCAAATCTTAGCTCTCCCAGTGGCCAGGTGGACCCAGGCCATGGGATGTTCTTCTCTCTAAACAACCCCTCTGATTCTGAGCCTTTGTGCTTAGTGTCCAGCAACTCCAGCCAACCTCAACAGGTCCCTCCTCCAAAACCCAACTCCCCCCTTCCCTGGGGACTGGATTTTACATTTGATGACCTGACCTCTGGGAAGTGTCTTTCTGTATAATTTCAGGTTGAGAGTCTTTGGCTCCATCTCAATGATTCCTGAGTAAATGGCAAGAATTTCCTGCATCTGTTCCTCACTCTTCTGTTGGGCAGCTTCCAGAATGCAATAAAATCATTACATAGTCATCTACAAGGCCTGAGTATCCTTTCAGAGGCTGGCTTTTAATTAGTAACCTCACCCATACTGGATTTATTGAGTAGATTTTTCCCCATTCTCCTCCATCCACACGTTGCTGAAAGTTTAGGTTGCCTTGGGCCCAAGCCCATCCAGGTGAAGTAATTTATAGCCTCCTTTCATCTACTTCTGTTTGTAAGCCCAGGCTCCAAGCCTCCTGAGAGCTATATGTTTTTATTATTTTATGGATAGTAGAATGAGTTAAGTTCTAGCTGTCTGGGGTTCCTTCTTTGTGAAATCCAGGTATCTCAGTTGTAGACTGTGGAAAGGGTAACAAGTTAGATTAAATTTTAAGTAGTATCCACATGCTAGCACCTGGAGAGTGTGCCGGTAACTACAACTGAGAAAGTCATACAAGGAGAACTTCCCAGCAGGCACTCGCTGCCTTAAAATATAGAGCCATTCTGGAATGTTCATTATTCTACCTCCTTACTCAACGCATCATTTCACAGGGCTCAGGAATCTATAGGAAGTTTAACACACACTCCCTAAATCCAAAGAGCCCTATAGGAACCTCAAAAAGGGAAAATAGTCCATGGAATAAGGCAGATATATATCTGCTTCTGGCCTGTGTGTGGAGGATGACATTAGGCCCCGAGATTACCTTCCTGTGATGGCTACCCCTTAGGTTCTTATGGTTCATGAATCCATAAAATCTATTGTGGCAGAGTTTGAGGAATGGGATAATGGAATAACTCCAGCTGTAAATTTACCTCTCTCTCTGCTCACTCAATTATGTAGAAATAGACTATCAGCCAAGCTCAGCTCTTCAGAATATGACCCCAAACCAGGGACTACCACAAAGATAGATGTACAATCACTTTATAGGTATGGATTCCGTTTCCTCAGTAAATTTATTGGTTTTTTTTTTCCAGAATAGGTGAGAGTCTCATTTATTTTGTCTAGAGACACATCTGCCATGTTGCCCAATGCACAACTGGCAGGAAATAGAGATTTTTCTGGATGATAATAGCAGAGTTAAAATGCTTCTTTTGGTAATATCCACCTATTAAAAAATGTCAGTGGTCCACTCAACTGAAGCCATCCAGAAAAAGTTTTCCCCTTCCACAGAATAGCCTTTGCTTTTTAAAAGTAATCCTATTCATTTCTGTATACAGACAATGTAATTTCCTTTGAAACATTTGAAAGCAGCAGTCACGTGGACTTTAGAGTAAGACAGGCCAGGATGGAATCCCAGTCAGGCTTCTCTGTGACCTGGAGCTCCTGCAGCCCATTAACCTTCCTTTAATTGTTTTTAATGCTGGGATCGCAACCAGAAAGCCGTAGAGCTATTGAGAGGAGCTAACACAGGTAATCTTGCCCCAGGAAGATTCGACGATCCCTTGTGCTTGTTGAATTTAAGCAAAGTGAACCAGATCTTAATCCCAGCATATTTTAATTCCAAGTTTGGTTTGTTCCCCCCTGATGAGTTACCACCAACCCCAATCAGATTGACAGAAAATGCTCTTTGGTTACTTATTCTTCCAAATATCCTTTCCTTCTCTTTACAAAATATAATAATACATCTGGGATCTATTATATGGCGGTATATATTTCGGTATATGTTTCTGCTAATGCTTTAGTAAACAGAAACCGTATGAATGTTGACTGCTCAAATACAGTAGCCGCTAGTCAGCCTCAAGTGAGGCTGAGTATGAAGTTAAACATTGCAAGAGTGAAAATAAGTGGGTCAATCCAAAGAGGAGCACTATCCCCAGCTGCATCTGAATCACTTTTTATAATTCATGTAATGCTCTTAACATAATGCTATCCTGCTTAGAATAAAGGAAGTTTTAAGAGTCTATGATGTTCTTATTTATATCAAAGGCGAGTTTATCAGTTAGCAATGCTTCTGGCTGTTAATATCAGTACATTTAACTAATAGTGGGCTAAACAAACAGAAGAGTATTTCGTTGTTGTTTTCCTATTTTCTTAAACAGAAACTTAGGTCAAGGGTCAGCACCTCTGTGATTTTCTTAGTCTTTTCCTCATAGAAAGCTGCCCCAGCTCTAGGCATCAAGTTCAAAACCAACTGAAGAGCCAAGGAGTAAGGAGACAGGATCAGCCAAGGGCCACACAGATTTTCTTTTTAAGTCAGAAAAGCCAGACTCTTCCCATAAACACTGAAAAAGGGGAAACACTAAACATTTCAGGGCCAAAACTATGTAAACGCACCCCTATTTACAAGGGAGATTAGAAAAGTGAGGTTGCATCTATTCCAGCCTCCGTAGTGGGGGAAGACAAGAAAGAAAGGGGTGGGCATGGGTGTTGGGTTAGCCGATCTCTAGTGTCTTTCATCATGAGTCTTATATAAGCCTTTGAGGGCTGAGGCCTATTGCAAATCTCCCTAAACTAACTCTGAAAAACAACAAAGGCATCAGGCTATGGACAAAAGAAGAACTTTGGAATAGGCTCACAAAAGTTTAGATCCTGGCTCAGTCACTTAATGAGTTGAATAGCCTTCTCTTTGAACCTCTACTCCCTCACCTGTAGTAATCTTATCTCACAGGGTTATTCTGAAGATGAATTGAAAGAATATAAAAGCATCTCTTTTTAATGCTGATTATCCTTCTGTCCATGTATATTATAGTAAAGATAATGGTGGAGGGTGGTGGTAGTGATGGCATGGGAGTCATTCTGCTGGGTACCTAGGCTTTCAGACAATGTTCCAAGAAAATCACAAGAAATAAATAAGTCGAGGAGTAGTATAAGAGCCAGTTCTGTCCTATTCAGAAAAGCCAGGCCCCCTAGTCCATGATAACCTAGCCTTTTCTTCTTTGATCCTTCTTTCCTGTAGGTCATTATTTCACAAACAACCTCACTGAGTCTCACTCACCTTTGAATCTCCAGCATGTGGCACACAGTGGTAGGTCCTCAGGGAATGTTTAATGAACAGGTGAATCTCCCAGAAGGGAAGATTAATTGGAAAAAAAAGGAAGTTGGAATTCAACCAAATGTATTTAATGAAGACAAAGTTGTTTAGGGAATTATCCAGCAGCTATTTAATAATAACTAGATAAAGAATTCTAAAAGGAATATTCTAAGAGGAATTTCAGAAGATCTAAAAAGGATGTGGTGGAAGCATACTTTTTAGATCTTCTGAAATTGTCATAGATCTACTAGGGATGAAAAACAAAATCCGTGGGCTGTATTTGCAAAAAAGGTGGGCAATAAGGCATACTCTTAAACCATAAAAATACAGTGGGTGAGAGAAAATGCCAATAACCACAAACCCTGCATTGATTCACTATCTGTGCTGAAGGAGCAAAGGAATCCACAGGACGACCAAGGACCTGAGAACAGAAGCTCAGACATGGCATGGGTGTTCTCTGAGAAGCACAGAGGGGCAGGCTGGGAATAGCAGCTGACACTGACAAGGACTTGGCTCACTGGAATAGGGGTAAATACAAGGGACCTACAGTAAGGACTGAAAATCCTGAAGTCATCTACCGCCTATGAAATCTTGAAAGTGGCAACCAGTTCTGCCTTTCAGGACAGGATCCCACACTGAGGAAAAAATGCTGGGAGTGAACTCAAATCTAGCAAGATCAAGACAAGAGTGACAAGGCAAGGAAATGTTTAGGTAAAAGTAGAGGAGAGTAAAAAAAAAATCAAATAGGAAATTTTATAAATTTCATTTATCTTCATATTTTCAATACCACATGAAAATTACAGAACAGTGAGTTCTATAAAGTTAGAAATATTATATAAAGAGAACCACCTTCTAAAAATTAGCAGAACTCAATTCTGCTAATTTTCCACAGAAAACAATGGAGGTCAATTCTACAAAAAGTTATTTTAAGAGAAAAGACTGAGACATATGTAACATCCCCAAGGACAATGAAAACTTGCCAGAAAGACTTGCCATAGAAGAGATCAAAACTATATTATTTTAAAACGAGTAAAAGACATTAAGAAAAGTGTACAAGACACATAAGAATAAAATCAATCAGAATTAGAAAAACTCAGAACTGGAAAAGATAATTCAAAATAAAATAATAAAATATTTTAGAAATGAGAACTAAACTATAAGAAACACACAACAAATAAACACCACATGGTGCCTTCAGAGAAGGTAGGAAAAATGAGAAACTTTTAAGAAATCAAAACCAAATGGAAAGGTGAAAAATACTCAAGAGAACATGACAAACATTGAAGACAGGTAAAGAAGATCCAATATATGAACAGCAGGAGTCCCCTATCAAGAAAACTAAAACCACGGAGGAGAATAAGTTCTAAAAACTATAATTCTAGAAAATTTTCTAAAATTAAATAACATTCAAAACTACATATTGAAAGAAAATATTGTGTACCTGAGAATAAAAACAGACTAAACAATAATGAGAAACATTCTAGTAAAATTGCTTCTTCCAGCAGCAGATGGCTTTGGCTTCATATAAGAAATGAGACCTGGGCAAGGGAGAGTTTTCTGCTTGTCTCATGCTGTCAACTGATCATCACCAGGCACTCCCACAGGGTCCAGAGTGGATAGACTGCTCCTAGCAATTCTGTGCTGACTTTGAACGTTCACGAACCCTGCTCTCCTTCACCGTGGAGAAGCATGTTCTCAGGTCTCCTACTTTCCCCCAACTTTTTCACAAGTACTCAGTGGAGGCCCATGGAGAAGAGCTGTTGAGTACACACAGACCTCCGCTATGTCTGGGGGTCCCAGCAGTTCTACACCACCATACTAGCCCAGACTTAACATTTAAGAAGTTGATACAATTTTGATTGATTTTACCTACTTTTATAACTGCCTCTTCCTCCTCCCACATTCTGTCAAAAGTAAAACATTTTGAATGTTCCATTCCTTCTCAGAGGGGATAACCAGTCTGGAATTCACTTTATCTCAGGTTTCTGAGATTTCTGTTGGACTAAAATAAGATTTTGTAGATGCCATGACTGTGTTATTGTTTTAAGGGTGGGAATAATCTTTTATGGCCTTCTCCATCTTAAATAAAAGTGAAACTCCAACTTTTTTAGAAAGCTATTTTTAGTAATTATAATTGGTAGTGGCAGTCTGAGTACTGTTATTCTGACTATCGTAAGCATAGTGCGGGATAAAGCAAGTGAGCAATAATGGGATAGTTTAATTCTCTCTTTCACTGTGTCTTTCTGAGGTATTTGGCATGGAAAAATCAGATACATATACGACATGGAAGGGATAATTAAAATCCTGCAGCTCTGAATTTGAATTGGAAACACTACTACAAACTTGTGATTGATACATATAAATATTTTTCTTAGTTCTATCTACTAAAACACCTAGAAACAATGACTAATCAAGTTATAATAAGCATCTGTAGTGCCTAAATTATGATCTTTAGATATTGTTTCCTACAAGAAACTAGGGTTTTTTGGAGAAATTGCTGATTCCAAGCCTGTGGCAAGAAGTGTAATGGCAGCAGGTGTGTGTGTGTGTGTGTGTGTGTGTGTGTGTGTGTGTGTGTGTGTCTGCAAGTGTGTAGCTGGAGAAGTGAACCTAGGGCATCTTATACTACCAAATAGAAAAATGCTACTAAAGACTATGGTCATGTCAAAATGGCTCAGCGGCCAATCTTAAGAGCTTTCTACTGGCCAAAGATGGGACACTTTGAGTTCAATAAAGATATGAAATGCACTGTAGGGAAACAATCCATTATCTTGAAAACAGGTAGGTAATGAGAAGGAATCAAGCATTTGTCCCAACTTTTATATATAAACAACACAACTTGGTAACAAAACAATAGATGAGGGAAGCATCTCTTTATACATTATTCCAGCTTAAAAGTAAATGTGAAATAGAATTAGAATGTCACCATTTTTAAGCCTCAATGGCTGTGATGTCACAAAAAGAGAGACAGCCAATTATATGCCATCTAATGAAATAAGATGCCATTTCCTGTGATCTTGTGACAATAACTGAGTCAATGTTTTGTTGGTCTGGATCCAGAGGCTGTGATTTGCAGGTAACACAGAGGTCAGAGAAACATATACACATGGTGTATTCATGTGCACAATGAGTACACAATCAGCAAAATACAGACAGTGCGAAATTCTACAAGTTAAACCACCATGGATCTTCAACAAATAAATTATAAGCAAGAACAAGGGATGGAGGGAAAATCAGTAGATTAAAAGAAAATTAAAAACAACAAATTTTTAAAAAGTGAATAACAATACACAGTGCTAAGGATGTGCACTTGAGTTAAAAAAAATAGAAACATAAGGAAGTGATCACTATAATAGTCAGGGTAGTGGTTATTTTTGGAGAGAGGGAGGTGACATGTTCTGGGAGACCTCACAAATATCTATTTCTAATCTGAGTGGGTGTTAGTCTTATAATTCACTACCTGTTTGTTTTGTATGACTTTTTATGTCTGTTTTATTTTATAATAAAAGTTTTCAAAAACCTGTTTGACTTTAGCAAAACTTCTTGATCTCATCCCCAAAATGGTGAATTGCATATATCCATGTGTAAAAATGAAATACAACTTTAAAAATTGTTTGAAAAAAAATAGGCAGGATGTAAGAATATATTTTAGATTGAGTTATATTTCCCTAAGTGCCTTTATTAAAACCCATTTCACAAAATCTTTTCCTTCCTTTAAAAATCCTTTCAGAAGATTCTATGCACCTTTCTTCTAGACTTGGCAAGCTAAATAGCTAGAAAGTATTTCCTTTCTGAAGTCCAAGGAACATGCAGTCCTCTATATAATAAAAATATATGCATTAAGGCTTCCAATTCTTCACTCTTTTCTTTCATTTTAGAGGGGAAAATATGTGCAGAAATGCACATATAAAAAAGCTCTGTGAATGCTGTAATAGAAATGTAGCCTTCTTCATGCAACATGCAAAAGATAATGTCTTTTTCAGCAAGAGTTAGAGGGTAATAGAGTTTTAACAAAAGTTTAAACACATTAAAGGATTTCATTTGCCATCTGAGCTGAAATTTCAAAGCCCAAATGTAAACCCAATATAGGGATTTTATCAGTGATTGAACTTGCTGACTTCTGAAAGGGGATCCCAGGACTTCCTCAGTCTTTTGAAGTTCCATTCTGCTTTGTCTTCAAATGTCTTGACATAATCAGGCCATTGATGCCTTGTGCTGTCCTGTGAACGCAAGCATTTGCCCACAACTTCATTTCAGGGCTGGAGACAAGGGGAGGTTCAGCTCCCTTTGACACTGGGTCGGCTGGTCAGGAAGTTCTCAAGTGTGCAGCAATGTGAACTTTTGGCAGACCAGCTGCCCAGTGGGATGCCAGTGCTTTCAATTCCCATCAACTCAGGGCTTCAAAGGCTGGGGGCATCTGTACCCAGTGACCTGTGTGGCTGGCCTGAAACATCTCTTTCCCATGGGATGGTGGGGGTGGAGGGGCCACACTGACATGCCTGACATGACTTCATTTCTCAAACTTGAGAGCCAGGATATGTGTGAGACCCACCAAGACCAACAAGTTCACCCCCGGGTTACACACTGATCACTGAAGGATCACCTGCTTTTAGAAGCTTGACTTTTCATTCACACTGATTATGATGGCAATGCTGGCACACACCATGTGTGCACATTGTTCCTTTAAATGATTTCAACAACTACATAGTAATTATTCTTTCAGAAGAGAACAATTCGCCCAAGATCACACATATAATTAGTGGAAGCACTGGGATTTGAACTCAGACAGCTCAGGCACCCTGGGTCTGTTTCTTTAACCATCAAACTATAGTGCCTGTGGCTGGAGAATATACATAGACATAGCCCTGTACAGGGTACTGATGATTATAACTACTGTTTACTCAACCTCTCAATGTACTGGACACTAGACCAAACTTTACAAATACTTCATTTAATCATACATAGGTAGATGGAGAAATAGGTAGAGATATGTGTCGTAATACACTTAAATACTGATAGAGATACAAATTCCAGTATATATAGACAACAACATAGATATATAAAGGCCTAATTATTAGAGCCAGACTCTACTTAGACTCCCTAAGTTTAATCCCAGCTCCACACAAGCAGTTTGACCTTGAGCAATTGATGTAGCAGCCCTGGTCCGCAGTCTACTCATCCAAAAACACCTCCCTTACAGGATACAGTGAGGATTCAATGAAATAATATATGTAAAGCATATATGGTTCCTGACAAAGGATAGGCTTCCAATAAGTTAGATATTACTATTATTATTATATACATACAATACATAATAATATAAAAGAGTATGTTATCCTTATTACTATTAGATAGACAGATGATCTACTTCCTAAAACAATTCAGAAAGCTTGGTAAAGAAAAGTGTCCTCCAAATTTACCAGGGTCAAAGATTAAAAACAAAATTATGCTGAGCTGACTCATTTTCCAAGCAGATCAATATTTTGGTGATAAAGCACCAAAGTAAATTGATGAGGCTACAGCCAAAAATAAGCCTGAGTCCCCTCATGGTGCACAAAAGCACTGCTCTGAGCGGGACAGGGGCTAACACTCCGGGCAGTGAGCACTGAACTCGCGGTACCATAACAGGTGATGTCTATCTGAGGACACAAAAAGGCCCGGTAACACACTCATCACAATCACTCTTTCAGCCCCTGGATGCTGGTCCCTCTACAGTCAAATCTATTTCTGTCCTCATGGGCCCTGCAAAATGATTTAGTATCCAAATCCCATTTGGTGTTCAAATAATACATCCTCACGCAAGGTGGACTTGACGGAATGATAATGCAAGCATCGGCAGAGTGTATTGAGTCAGTGCTTTGGAGCAAGTGTCGTGTTAGACACCAGATGACCACTCTCTCTCTTGATCTTCCTGACCGTATGCACCAGCATTATGATTCCCTTGAGGTCCCATATCTACTGAGTAGAAGAGGAGCCCTCAAGCTCATATGCATCCACTGTTAGGGCTCATACTGTTAATTCCTACATTCCACTCCATTCTTGTTCATTTCCAAAGCCTTGTAAATTATATTTCTCCCTTCACCACCAATCCTACTTAAGGAAAGTTATCAGTCTAAGACAGTTGCTTCTAAGGGAATTAATTACTAAAAAAGAATAGCTTATACATCCATTTTCTCTCTTGTCTGTGTACCCATAGTTCTTGGTATATAGCTTCAGTGTAGCAGGGAGCTGAACATAGTCTATCTCTACCATTAGACAGTGACTCTTTGAAGGCAAGAACCTTGTCTTATTCATCTTTCTAACCCTAGGACTTAGCATGGTGCCTGGCATATAGCAGGCCCTTAATAAATATTTGCAGGCAGAATAGATGAATGGGTGGATAGTTGGATGCATACATGAGTAAATTATTCAAATGACCTCATTTTTTTGTTGTTGTTGAAAAGTCTCCACTGAGTCTCAGGTTCTTAAACACCAAGAAGTGGTTGAGTTACTACAACAGTTGGCACAATATCTGATACAGAATTGGTGCTCAATACATTTTATTGAATGAAAAATATTAACACATAATTTAGTCCTTAAGGTAGCATAAATCACTTAGAAGATCTATTTAAAAACAATTTGTCCTTCTAGTTCTGAAATCTGTCACTAATTAAACCAGGTTAGCAAGATGTTGTGGGCCTGGGTTGCACCCAACGAGGCTCCACAGATTGGCTTTTACGGCAGTAGGCTCTGCTGGGCTGGCATCAGCCTATACCAAAGGAGGCTTCAGGCTGATGACATTTACCATCATGTCCCCTGTCAGGCTGCTATAGGTGACCTCATTCGTTACATGCAGAGTTGAGGTTCTGGCTGGTTTCAATATTAAAAATAGTTCTTCTGACAGACTGGTCAGTTTTTATGTCATATACTTGGTGAATTGCCTAGGTTTCCCTTATTCCCAGTTTTTAATGTAATATACTTGGTGAATTGTGTATATTTCCCTTTTTGCTTTGGTCACTAAAAGTTAAAGTCAAGTTTGTAGCCAGTCATAGCAAAGGAAAAGACTTTTTGTTATATGCTTTTTCAATGTCGACCTTGGCTATCTTTCATTTATGTACTCTAAATTCCTCTTTCCTTCCTTCCTTTTCTTTCTTTCTTTTGTTCTTTCTTTTTCTACTAATAATTTTATGTCTCTTTATTATCTATGAATGATGGTAAGCCATCAGGGATCATTAATGAAACTAAATTTAAAACTGCTTATTCAGCAAATATATTGTTATTCAGACACACAGTGATTTTTATCTTCCCCCTGTGTATTTAATGTATCCAGGACTAGAACCCTTTCTGGAAGTCAACAGAGGATAAAGGCATAAAATATTAAATAAAATGTGATATTTTAACAAGTCTGCTGATATAATTCCCTGTTCATTGGGAGGCTGAATTATAGAAGGATGATCTTAGCTCTTTTTCTGGCTCACGGGAGCTAGTCACCAACTGTTCATTGCAGGGAGAAAAGAAAAGGGGACAAGAAACATGAAGAAACAGAAGAAAGGACGTAAGATCAAAGAGGGGATTGGAGAGGGAGAGAAAGTCAGTGGAAATGTAGAGGTGGGAAAACAAAGAACCGAAAGTACAGGAAATGAACTAACAGTTTAATTTACCTTATTAGCTAAGGCCAATATTTGGACCTCCGTTGTCTCTGAGAGGCTATCTGGCAGCCAGAAATAAGAGGGAAGGTCAGGGTTGATATCACTGCATTTATAGCTTTTCTAAAGAAGATGATGTTTCTGTCCCATTCAATTTTAATACTGAGGTAAGTCCTAACCAAATTTTAGAACAACCAACTCATACCTCCAGCTTAAGTCAACCTTATCACCCTGTAATTTCCTGTCCCGAGAAATACAAGACAAAGCTTTTCTCTTCTATTTCTACTTGGGTTGAAAATCTGGCCAGTTTTTCAAAAAAGTAAACTTCATATTAATAAACGATTTTGAAAAACACTTTTATTTGTTTCTCAGAATAATGATAAAAAAATTCATTATAAAACTATGGAGAGAAAATTGTATTAAAATTATATAAAATTGTCTTTAACCATTGTTAGCATTGTCAGTTAATTTCATCCAGTCTCATTTATTTTCACATATATGGGGGTAGACATAAATACTTATGTGTACACTCAGTCCTGTTTCCTTTTTATGTTTTTAACTTTTATGTTCCTATTTCAAGAAATGTCCTCAAAATTTAATTTTGTTTTTTTCTGAGTTGGTGTCTTGCTTTGCTACCCAGGCTGGAGTACAGTGGCATGATCTTAGGTCACTGCAATCTCCGCCTCCCGGGTTCAAGTGATTCTCCTGCCTCAGCCTCCCAAGTAACTGGGGTTACTGGCCCCTGCCACCATGCTGGCTAATCTTGTATTTTTTAGTAGAGACAGGGTTTCACCATCTTGGCCAGGCTGTCTCAAACTCCTGATCTCAAGTGATCTACCCGCCTCAGCCTCCCAGAGTGCTGGGATTACAGGTGTGTGCCACCATGCCTGGCCCAAAATTTGATTTTTCTTAAATGTATGCACCATATTACATTTATGGAAATGCCATTATATATTTTGTTTTGTAATTGAATCTTTAGATAGTTTCCAAAGGAGTAATATTCTATATATTTTTTGCAGTTCCTCTAATTCCAAGGAACTCAAGTAATAAAGTTGTGGTATGAGTGTTAACAGAATCAAACACTAGGTGGGAATCCAAAAAAAAAAAGAAAAAAAAAAAAAAAAACAGGGACCATCAAATGGTTGGGATTTACGTAGATCAGTATAGGATTCAGAACAGCTTTTGCGGTAGAGATTTTAGCTGCTCATCTGTGTTTCTGTTTCTTCTCCTTCCAGGGACTTGGTGTAGCTTGTACTTCTGTACTTGTCCATCCCGTTGAGGTCAGTCATGGCCATGTGACTTATTTTAGCCAACGGAATGTGAGGGGAAGTGAAATGAGCCACACCCCATGAAAACATTAATTTTTCCATGTTCATGATTCTCCCCCAGGAAGGATTGGCTGCTAATAACTCACAGCTCTCCTATTCTCCAGAGAATCACCTTAACTACCTCTCTGGGAGAAATTACATCATCTCCTCACCCTGAGGGACAGCCAGCTGTGAAGGACCAACCCAGTAGTATAATTCATGGCCACAAGCTCCCCTTGGGACCAGGCTGAAGCTAATCTACAGGAATCCATATCTTTGCTTAATTTGGTTTTACAACACTAGCCCATCCACCTCATTCCCCTTCTTCAGAAAGAACTCCCTCCATAAATCACTATCACAAGGTTCCAGATCTCAGGCTCTGGTTTTAGGGACCCACCTAAATCTCCCTTTTGAGTGACATGATGGTGTGATGCTGAAGCCTCAGTCGGAGGACAGTGCTATGGAGTATAGTCAGGACACTCCATAGACACATGTAAGTGAAAAGTAAACCTTTGTGTTATCAATACATGCAGACTTAGAGATCTACAAGTCTCTCCTGACTAATAGAATATTAGAAACAGGTCCCCTGTAGCAGGAGTTTCTAGGTCTTCCTGGAGCTTAGCAACTGATGTGACCGAGCTACACTCTCCATCTCTGCTTCTGTTGTGTGTCTCATTTCAATCATGGCACACCAACTACCTCTTCCTTTTCTCTTCCCTTTACCTACACTACACAATCAAATGCCTCTTAGATCCAGATTGGTTATGACTCCTTATGCTTTTTAGTCTACTTTGTGGGTGCTATTTATTGCATCAGCTTCAGTTTTATGGGCAACCCCATTGTCTCTATTTTCCAGTTCAAATTCCCAAGAGTAAAAATTGGATTGGCCAATCTCATTCCTGGGCCTCAGGTGAGTCTATGTCCTGGCTACCTTTGGGTGAAGTTAGCCAAAGCCTAAATCATGAGGCACATGACATGGTTGTTTAGTGTTATCCCAGATTTCCCTGAAGTGAAGATACTCTAACATGGGTCTATAACTTGAAATTGGGCCATGAATCCAATAGGAAGAGCCAAATGGCTTTCAGTCTTTTGTGGAACGCTTTTCTCTTTGGATTACTTCTTTGTCTTGGAAGTCATATTTGAATTGGTAGGTGCAGTCAGTGGGGCCTGGGGACTCCCCTTGTCCCTGAAAGGGCTGCTTCCTTCCACAAAAGGCCAAGTGGGAACCAGGCATATGGAAAGCCATAGCATGCCCTGCTACAAACATGGGCATGTGTCCTGTGTAAGCAAAAGAAGTCCTCGCAGCTCACATGATAAGAAGATCCCAGATAAAGGTTTAGGAATAATTCCCAAGTGCCTAAAGTGTGCTTAGAGCATCTCTGCTTTGGGAACTGCATTGGCAATTGCTATCTCAGAAAGAGATCCCTCCAAGGTGAGGGACCCTGTCCAGGTGCCTTTTACCAGCGATGTCAGTAACAATCATTGTTAATTAGGATAGAACAAATGTACCCGTGCATCTGTTCAATCATTCATTGAACAAATATTTGTTGAGCATCAACCAAATGCCAGGTGTGATTCGAATTCCTGGGGATGTATCAATTAACAAAGTAGGCAAAAATCTCAGCTCTTGTGGAGTTCACCTTCTAATTCAGGAGATGCTCAACAAGCAAACATGGAAGTGATATGTCAGTTAATGATAATGACTACACAAGAATGCAGGCAGGGTAAGGGAACTGAGAATGATGAGGTTAGGGGTGATAGTCTAGATAGGATGGTCAGAGAAGGCCTCAGTGGGAAAATGATATGTGAGCAGGCCTCAATGAAGTGAGTGAGGGAGGGATTCAGTAAAAGATCTAGGAATGCAAGGATCCAGGCAGAGGAACAGAAGATACAAATGCTTGGCTGGAAAATCCATGAAGCAGAAGCATAGGAGGCAAAACAAACGGCCTGTGTGAAGGCCCTGATGCAGGAAAGTACTTGGCACAGTCAAGGGTCCTAAGGCCAGCACCTCTGAGTGCAGCCCAGAAAATCAAAGAAGCAATAAGTGAGAGGTTTTCATCAGTGACAGGCAGAGCCAGAAGACTCCTTAGGCCCTTTGTAGGTTCCATTACAGATTTTATATCTTATCCTACATGAAATGGAAACTGGTAAGATGAGCCAAAAGCTATTTTTTGTAGTTGAGTTGAGAGCTAATGGCTTGGTCTGGGGGAGAGGAGAGGAGAAACCATAGAAATGGGAAAATGTGTGTAGGGCCAACAAACATTTCGAATGTAGGATAGACCGGACTTGGTGATTGATTGGCTGTAGGAAATGAGAGAGAGAGAGAGAGACATGACAAAAATGGCTCCCAGGAGTCTTTGGACTGCTGGTTGGGTGGAGGTGTCAATGACCAAGAAAGGGGTCTGTCAAAGGGGAAATACATTTGGGAGAGGATAGAGACCTTAGTCAGGTGTGTAAGCCATTATAATAGAGTAGTATCATCATTATTCATATTTGATAACAAGTGAACTGACTCAGAAAGGTTATTTCACTTGCTCAAGATCACACATCGAGTAAGCAGAGGAGCCTACCTTCATATTCAACTCTATCTGATTCATGCTCATTTCAGTTGTTTCCCACTTCAATTCTCATACAGCCTCTTAGGAGGAAAGAACAGACCTGAGCATCTCAAGGAGCATAATCAAAATAGTGACATAGGAAGGCCAATCAGAGAAGTGCCGTGAGTATCCTCTATATGGGCCAAGATGGCCACACTGAGGTCAAATGAAAACACCCAGAGTGTGCAGTCGTGCCCTCCAAGACCAGCTGTGTCTTCCAAGACCAGAAGCCCACTGCCCATCCAGTGATTCTGGCCAGAATGGCTTCTTCTGTCAAAACTTCACTGTGGACTGAAAACTGTTAACTTACAACTCTGGTTCCTGAATGTGGTCCTTCGACCAGCAGCATCAACATCATCTGGGAACTTATTAGAATGCAAAATCTCTGGCACAGGCCCAGACTGACTGATCAGAAATGCTGGGGCTGGGGTCCAGCAATCTGTATTTTTAACAAACTTTCTAGAAGATTCTGATGTACACTCAGACTTGAGAATCATTGAATTAAAGCATCTGGTTTCAACTGATCTAAGTTTCTGCCTCCGAAAAGCCCTTGCCCGAAGCAATTGAGGTATAATCCCAATAACAGGCAGGGTTTGGGCTCATGGGGAAGCTATTGCTGAAGTTGGATAAAGGCTCAATTTTTTCCCCTGTCCAATTCTTTTACATAAATCCCTGTCCAAAAAGGAAATTGCTCTCCCTCATTTTTTTTTTTAAAAAAGGTGGGGGAACTGTTGTTTTGTGGCAAAAGGAATGCTTTGCTAATTTTAGGAAGATGGCTTCAGTTATGGACAGGAAGTCTTGAGGGGAGGAAGACTTCGACTTGAATTTTTTAAAATTGTGTTCCTTTATGTTTTTTCTTTAGAAAAGGAAAGGCAACATGGTTAACAAACCTCAGCTGACTTTAGAGTTCAAAAAAATCTCTAACTTAGAAGAAGAACCATGTGGGAGCCATTTATAGAGTCCCCTTAGCAACGGTTGAATAAACGTAGAAGACAATGACCCTAAGACTTTGCTTTGAATGGAGAATCTTTGCAGTGTAAATTGGCTTTTGGAAGAAGCCAAGCATCTGGCTTCTTGGTAAGATGGATCCTGGAGAATGCTCCACATCCCAGCCTGCTCAGCTCCATCTACCATAGTGCACCTCAGATCGGTCCCCTCAGGATATCATTCTGGTAACCATGTGCTCAGGAGTGCATTGGGGTTATCGTTTACAGCAAACAGGGCAGATCAGCCCTTTCACAAGTAAGAAAACTGAGACTTAATTAGGAAGAACATGAGCCTCTCAGATGAATAAAAAATGGAGAGCCATAGGAATTTTAGATATTTTATGTCATCAAATTCTTGAAATGAGAAGTAGTCTTGTTTTCGTTTTACACCTGAGGAAACTGAAGCCTAGAAAGTAGCAGTAATTTCCCCAAAGTCACTTCAATTAGAAGTTCAGTTGGGAAATGGGGGTACACCACTCAAAACTACAGACTCTGAGACCAAGCACTACTTGACAGATCAGAAAGGAGTACTTTAAAGTAGCCTGTCCAGGAGCTAACATGGACCTCATCTTCATCTCCAGAAGAGTCAACATTTAAATAAAATTGCTTGGTTAAGATTCAGTTTATCAATGTACTAATCAGGACTCTCTAGAAAAACAGAACTTCTCAGTCGATGATGGACCACACATAGTATGTTGGTCCCATAAGATTATAATGGACCTGAAAAACTCCTCTCACCTAGAGATGTCATGGCCTTTGTAATGTTGCAGTGCAATGCATTACTCATGTGTTTGTAGTGATGCTGGTGTAAACAAACCCATTGCACTGCAGTTGTATAGAAGACTAGCACACTGAATTATGCACAGTACATAATAATAATGAAAAATGATGATATTACTGGTTTGTGTATTTGCTGTATCATACTTTTAATTATTATTTTAGAGTGTACTCCTTCTACTTATCTTTTTAAAAGTTACCTGGAAAGCAGCCATGGGCAGGTCCTTCAGAAAAGATATTCCAGAAGAAGGCATTGTTATCTTAGGAGATGACAGCTCCATGCATGTTCTTACCCCGGAAGATTTTCCAGTGGGACAAGATGTGGGAGTGAAAGACAGTGATATTGATTATCCTGACCTTGTGTAGGCACAAGCTAAGGTATGTGTTTGTGTCTTAGTTTTGAACAAAAAGATTTAAAAAGTAAAATATAAATAAAAATTTTAAATACATAAAAATTTATAGTAAGGACACAAAGAAAGAAAACATTTTTGTACAGTTGTACAATGTGTTTGTGTGTTAAGCTAAGTTATTATAAAATTTAAAAATTAAGAGTCATAAACTTAAAAAGTTACAGTAAGTGAAGGCTAATTTTTTACTGTATTTATTATTGAAGAAAGATTTTTTATTTTTTAGAAATTTAACATAGCCTACATGTACAGTATTTACAAAGCCTACAGTTGTGTACAGCAATGTCCTAGGCCTTCACATTCACTCGCCATTCACTCACCACTCATGGACTCACCCAGAGCAACTCGTTGTCTTGCAAGCTTCATTCATGGTAAGTGCCCTATACAGGTGTATGTTACCTTTTATACTGTATTTTTACTGTGCCTTTTTTATGTTCAGATACACAAATGTTTACCATTGTGTTACAGTTGCCTACAGTATTCAGTACAGTCACATGCTGCACAGGTTTGTAGCCTACAAGCAATAGGATATATCACATAGCTAGGGGTGTAGCAGGCTGTACCATCCAGATACGCTCTCTGGTGTTCTCACAATGATGAAATCACCTAGCTACACATTTCTCAGAAATTAAGCGATGCTTATCACCTAACTACACATTTCCCCTGTCATTAAGTGATGCTTGACTGTTTCAATATTATAAGAGGATTTTTTTTTTTTAATGAAAATTGGCTCACAAGTTTAGGGAGGCTAAGAAGTCCCATACTATGGCCTCTGCAAGCTGTAGAGCCCTGGGGCCTCTGGTGTAAGTCCCTGGAATACGAAGGGTGAAGAACTTGGAGTTCTGATGTCCAAGGACAGGAAAAGATGGATGCCCAGCTCAAGTAGAAAGGGAGAATTCTTTCTTCCTCTGCTCTGGATGGATTAGATGATGTCCGCCCACACTGGGAGGGCCATCTGCTTTACTGAGTCTTCTGATGCAGATGCCAATCTCTTTCTGAGACAAGAATTGACAAATTCTCCTTGGCTACTCAAAAACCCCAACCCCGATCCCCTGAGAAGTGTGAAAGGAAAGTGTCCCCTTTTTTTTTGACACAGAGCCATATGTGAGTCCCTGAGTGGGAATCAGATGCAACTTGGGGAAAAATTTACTGCCCACAAACATGGCACCTTCAGGCTTCCTTGGCAAGCCTGAATCAGACTACATGTCCAGATGGACAGGCCCGTTCAAAACAATCTGCTTCACGTAGATTTAAACTGCTGTCCCCTGAGAACATCTTGATTGCCTTGACCTTCTGTCAGATTTGACCCATGGTGAATGACTGCAATCTAAGTGACAGCCTGTCACCTTCTGCATAGAAATATTTGATGACATCCCATTGCCTTCAGGATGACTCCAAGATGGAACAGAAATGAGAAATTCTGAAATTTATAAGCAGCAAGAAATCTACCACACAGTTGTTAAATATTTGCCCATTCTCTCCTTCATGATGGATTTGCTTAAAACACCCACCTTCCAACTGGGTGCAATGGCTCACTCCTATAATCCCTGCACTTTGGGAGGCCAAGGCAGGTGGATCACCTGAGGTCAGGAGTGTGGGACCAGCCTGGCCAACATGGGGAAACACCATCTCTACTAAAAATACAAAAAATAAGCCAGGAGTGTTGACACGTGCCTGTAATTCCAGCTACTTGGGAGGCTGAGGCAGGAGAATCTATCAGAGCTATAAGGGGAAGGTTGCAGTGAGCTGAGATCACGCCACTGCACTCCAGCCTGGATGACAGAGTGAGAATCCATTTCCAAAAAAAAAAAAAAAATTCACCTTCATAATAATGATCATGCCGATGATGATAATGATGATAAATATAGAGGAAAATCAATTTAATAAAGCAACAGGGCTCTGGCAGAAATTTGAATATAAAATGGCTTTTACTGGGAAGTTCTGACTTTTTAGGTTGAAGGCAGCAAAACACCTTTTTTTTTTTTAAAGATATCAAGTCTGAGTCAATCTTCTTTGCCATTTCCTCATCCCTGGGATTGGCTTAGAAATGGGCATGTTTCTCAAGTGAGGCCAATGAGACCTCCGGGAATATTTTGTTGAGGCTTCTGAGGAAGAAAATGTTTTGCCTAAAAGAGAGCTCCTGAAAGAGATGCTCTCTGGTCCCCTGGGGTTATTGTGTGTGGATTGAGGCAGTCATTTTTTTCATAGCTGGGCCCCAGAGGAGGACAAAGTCCAGGGAGTTGCAAAAAAATGACCCAAGATTACACTGGGTCTTGTGATGTGACCTCTTCCCCACTCAAGTGTCACTCACAGCTGTCTGGCATACTATGCCTGGCACAGAGCCTGGCACTGTGAAGTGACTCAGCCCAGGACGAAGAGGATGAGCAAATAGATGCCAGTTGAACCTGAGGATTTCTGAATGATTTTTAGTTTGAACTTGTTTAACCTGGTGCAGGTAATATACTTTCCAGACTGAAGTTCAGGGAAATATAAACCAAATTTTTGAGGAAGGAACTTGGTTAGCATGTTGGGGAGAAGAGTGGCAAGAGGATGGAGGTATTGAGAGCAACAGGCCCTGGCTTGGTACAGTGCCTGGCCAGAATCACGTGTGTGAGGCTGTCCAGGCCACGGACCCAGAGTTCTCCTGCGGGTTTGTGCACGCTGAGCCAGTGAGGCATTTGCAGGGAGTCTGGAGGAAGCGTTAGACCTTTATTAGATTAAGTACTTTACCAGAGCCTAGATTGCATCCAACCCTGGAAGTTTTCAACAGCAAACTTGAAGTGGCTTTCCAAAAGCTTGAGGCTTGCCTTTCCTTCAGTCAGAATGTAAGCTGTGCCAGGTACAGCTGAGAACCAGAAAACAACCATGTCGATTTTGAAACTTGCATTGATTGAGAATTTTCATGCCTTTCTGCTACGCAGACATGCAGCAATGCTGTAGAGAGAGGTCCAATCCAACCTGCAGGAAACCTGGCTCTATCTGAATTAGTGGCTGCCTTATCTTGAGGGAACTTCGAAGTCCAACTGAAAAATGCTGGGCCCGATTGAACTTGAGCACTAATTTAACTTGGGCTAAGTTGCTTGGCCTTTCTGGGCCTATAACCCTGCATCTATAAAGCAACGTATAGAACAAAACCAACACTGAGATTCTCTGTGTTGAGAAATGAAAATCCCAATAGCATTTAGAGAACAAAGAGCATGGGATCCAGGGACAGCCTGGGGTCTGAGTCCCAGCTCTGCTACTCATTAAATGTAGGGCCTCAGTTAATCCACTATACAGCTCTGAATCTGTTTCATTATCTATAAAGTAGAGATCATAAAACCTATGTTAAACTTTTGGAAGGATTAAAAAAGATGATAAAGGCACAGGCACAGAATAGTTCATCAATAATAATTAATTATATAAATGTTTATTGAGCATATACTATATACCATATACTATGCCAATCTCCAGAAAGGGAGCAGTGAGTAAATGAGGAATCACCTCTACTCTCATGGGGGTAGACAGACAAAACATTGGAGTCACATTTATGAGTGTATAACTGTCAGATGAGATAAGATCAACCATGGACAGTCATCAGATGCTTTGGTACAGGCGTAACAAAGGCTAGGTCCTATCCAACTGCTTTTCTCACTCAACAATGTCGCCAAAGTCACCACTCACCAAATGCCTCCCTCATTGTCCTTCTCATGACTCACAAGGGAGAATTCATTGCTCCAAACAATAGTTCCCATTAGGTTAATTTTCTAACATCAGAAGTCTTTGGGAGAAGAGCTGATTTCATTTGCAAACCATGCATAAAATAATTGAAGACAATTCCTGGGAGTGGGAGTAAGTCCTTGAACTGATATTGCAACCTTGTGATTGCTCATCTCTGCAGAAGGTAAATGTGATTAATCAACACATCCTGCTACAGTCATCTTCCCCAAAGCCAACTGCAAAGAATGAGGGCCTCCTGCCCAGTCTGACACCCACCTGGCGCCAGGTAGATGCGGGGGGGGCCCCAGAGAGCAAGCCAACTGGTGTTGAACATGTCAAAATGCCAAAGAACGGGAAATCTCACTCTAGCATGGGAGGTTAGCTTTGTCAGGCAGGTAATGTTTGGCCGCTGAGGGAAACTCGGACGTACCACTTCCTGTGTTTGTGCACTTATTTTCTCATTCACAAGTGGAAACAGCTACAGCTTGATCTGTGCATGGTGCACAGTTTTCATTCAGATCACATGATATGAATGTCCTATCACTTCTTTCAAATCCATCGCTTCACGTACACCTCTATTTTCACAGTCCTAGTTCAAATCTTGTCATTTCACATTTGGATGATTGCAGTAACATACTAATGAATCTCTCTTTCAGTCTTATTTCCAAGTGCCTTCTAATTCAGCTATCATATTGCCTTCAAGTTTAAAATATCAGTGAGAGTCTATCACCTTCTGCTTAAAAATATTTGAGGACAGCCCACTGCTTTCAAGATGAAGTCTAAAATCTTTAGTGTGGCTTTTGTGGCACACACTGTGAGCTGCCCACAGGCAAGCAATACTTCTCCTCTTCCATGTCGGTGGAATCCAATATGCCCAAACCAAGAAGATAAACTATCATTGTTCTAACCCAACTATAATGATCTCATTCCTATTCGGACTAATGGTGGGCCTGTGATCCAGTTCTGGTCAATGAGATATAAGAGAACATCTACAGGGACTTCAGACAAAAACTTTTTTCTTCTTGATAAGACAGAAGTGTTTGAAAAGAAGACCAGTTTCTGTGTGACATTTGGGGCTATAGCAGTCACCTTGTGATTGTGAGGGGAGACACTAAGGTAGCTAACTTTTCCCAGTTTGCCTGGGACTTCCCCACTTCAGCACTAAACGGCCCATCTCCTAGGGAACCCTTCAGTTTCAGGATAGCCGACCAGTTGGTCCTCCTAGGAGACATCACTGACACACTGAGGATGATAAAGCAAAATAGCGTGAAAAATCCTCATAACCGTCATGGAGCTGCTACATAAACTCTAAGGTTGACTTCCTCAAGTTTTCTTGCACAAGTTAATTAAATGCCTCCATCATGTGTTTTGTAACCTGCAGTTGACAGCATTCCTAATTCATATAGCCTTCAGGGTTTTTCATCATATGGACCAATATGTCTGACTTTTTAATCTGAGCTCCCACCATTCCTGCCCTTCTGCCAGGTAATGCAATGTGGGTTACCCACTATTCTCTGGGTTTACTGTGAATCTGCACACCGCTGTGCTTTTGTTAATGCCGTCTCCATTGTCCAACATTTCTTTTCTTCACTTCATCACTGAAAACTTCCAATACATCCCTCAAGGCCAGGTTTCCTTCATTTTGATACCATCCCATCCCCTCACTTCTTCTTCAGTGCTCCCATGGCTTTAGCAAGCAAAGAAGCTTCTGGTATACATTTCTCTCCTTTTGAGTACTGTTCCTGAGGGGAAGGGGTTACACCTTACCTTACCCATTTTGTATCTAATACCCTCCCTCCAGTTCCTGCCACCTTTACTCTACTCAGTGAATGCCTATGGAAGGAATAATAATATTTATGGATGGATAATTACATGGAAAAAGTACATGTGTTTTGAAAAAGCAGAGACTCATGAAAAGTACAAGGCATAGTCCCTCTTTCTAATAGGTTCTTCTTAAGAAACCTTCTCTGACTTTTATTTATATTGAAATTTCTCTGTCTTTGAATTCACTCAACAGCCATATTGTTACTGAGTTCACCCTAGATGCCACATGCTTCTCAAAGTATGGCTGGCAGTTATAGATGACTTGTTCTTGTATGCCTCTTTTCTCCCTAATAAAACAGTAAGGAAAGAATGGATAATACCTACTATTTGATAGCACAATAGGGTGACTATAGTCAGTAATAACTTAACTGTACATTTAAAAATAACTAAAAGAGTATAATTGGATTGTTTGTAAACAAAAGGATAAATCCTTGAGGGGATGGATAACCCATTCTCCTTGATGTGATTATTTTACATTGCATGCCTGAATCAAATCATCTGAAGGGCTCCATAAATATATACACCTCCTATATACCCACAAAAATTAAAAATTAAAAAAAACAACAACAAGGGCAGTGGCTTCCACTTACTACAAAGACAACCTGATTTCAAGTCCAGTGTTCTGAATGAAGTTTGGGCACCAGAAATGTTGTCTGAGCATTGGCAATAAATGCTGTGTTCTGCTTTTAAATCAAGAATGGCTTTGGCCGCAAGTTATGGAAAAACTACTAAGAGTTTATATGGCAGAGGGAGCTAGCTAACCATTAGAGATTTGGACTCTACTTCCACAGTACAGAGTTGATAAGGGCTTCCTAGGCAGGTATTTCACTTCTCAGCCTTCTTGTATTAAAGGGGAGCCATACGTCTAGTTATAAGCCACTGGAATATGAACTGAAGTGAACTATCACTTCCCAACCAATAAGATTAAGGGGGCTTTTCTCATGCTCTCATCGCCTTCAGGGATGACCTTGGAGGCCACAAATTAAGGATGGCAGCAATCCCAAGGCAGAAGGAGCATGAATCCCTGAGGAGCCAGTTGGAGAACAGCCTCCTAGGAGAGCACTCAGCTCAGAAAAGCCTCACTGGATTTTGTTTGAGCAAGAAATCAACAATTATTATGTTAAAAGACTGAAATTTAGGTGTTTTTTTTTTTTAAACAGCATTTAGTCTATCCTGATAAGTACAGTGGCCCAAACAAATAAGATATTATTTCATCACACAATAGAAAACCTAAAGGTGGATAGTGTCTGGCAATGCTATTTATTGAACACTTTTAAGTCTCAAACCCTTCTAATGCTTTCACTTGACCACGTTTAGTTCTTTGCTTTTCATCTTGTGGCCATTGCCTCATGGTCATAATATGGCTACTGCTGCTCCAGGCTTTACCTCATCAGACCAGCAAGGGAAAGGTCAAAAAGCTAGACTTTATCATTGTAATTCAAGTGGGACCTCCTATCCAAGTTCCCTTCCAGGACCATTTGCCAGGGCTAGGTCATGTTGTCAACTCTAATTGCAATAGATGCTGGTAAAGGGGCAATTCATCTCTTGCAGATTCTCTAGTTGAAGACAGTGTCTTCTAGGGAAGACAGTGATAGAGAATGGATTTTTGGATTAGCCAACTAACACTGTCTGCCACAGAATTTATTCCAATTTCCAACCATTTTATTTCTCAAATGACTGAATCAGATCAGAATTCCTCCTAACAAGATAGGTGAAGCTCATGCTCCCATTTCCCTCTTGCCTTTTCCTGGTCTTCTTTTTCCAGAATTCTTCAGAATCAGTCTCAACTCACCACTCCCAAGAATCTTTGGCTATCCATTTCAGTCAGCTGTCCATATGTAACTGATTTGTCACCATTGGGCTAATTAGATGATACCCAGGTTCTCTTTCAGTTCTAATAGTCTGTAATTCTCTCTCTCTCTCTCTTTTTTTTTTTAAATAAGTTGCTCTACTGATGTTGCTACAATGCTATAAATGACAAGCAAAACAGCAATATGTGCCTAGAGGTGCTCTCCTCACCAAAATATCCAGAATAAGTAACTAAAGGCTAACAAATGAACTAATCTTGCAATCTGAATCTGATCTTTAGCAACAGCCCCTTTCATAAAGGTAACAGATAATTATATCTAACAAATGTGGACATAAGCAGTGACTCCTCTGCTTCTGATAGTCTAGTTTAAAGGGTCCTGAGCCTGAGAAGATAGTGATCTGGCTGGAAGTTTTGACAAAGAGAGAAGTAAAAATTTGCTAATTATTTGTACCCTGTTGATGAAAATACCCAGAGAGGATACAGAAATGTCTTCAAATCGCTGAAGATCCTTCTTACAGAGAAAGGCATGGAATGTTTCCATTTGGTCCCCAAGAGTAGACCTAAGACTGAGGTTGGCAGCACCATGACAGCAGAGATTGAAAAGCGGTGCTGTGGGTGCCACATTCACCTCCCAGAGAATATATAGAATATTTTGTTTGGTCTGTAAGTCGTTAAGACATGTTTAAGGTAAAGCTAATGTCAAAACCTTAAAATTGTATGTAAAATTAAAGATTTCCATTGTCTCTTAAAGATTAGGCAGATTGGAAATGTCATCTTTTGGAAGAGCAACCATGGCCGCCACCCTGGGTTCTGCACTTCAGATTGGAAAGAGGCATACCATCGGGGAGGTGGCTGCACCTTACTCCTCTTTTCAGAATACCATTAAAATGCAGTTTTTAATTTTAGTATTTAACAATACCCCAAAGTATAGCATCCTTTCAAGTGTGATTCTTTTGTGTACCCCACACAAGTTAAACTACCCTAGGTCCAAGCAAAGCCCTGGATCTTGTAACTCTGGGCCCATATTTCTGCAAGGCAATAATCTATTGATGTGGATAGCAGATGCTTGCTTTGGAAAGGCATCCCTTTAGAGCTAAACACCCTCCTCCATGATGCCTTGTCTTTACCAAACCCATTACACACATATGTTACCTCTGTCTGTATGTGCCTCAGTTGTTGAGCTCTGCTACAGGGAAATAGATTGGGGTTTAATATAAGGAAAAATGAATTGTTAACTATCTGAAATTTCAAACAGTGCAATAGCTTTAACATGAGATAGTGAGTTTTCCCAATACCAGAGGCATTCAAAGAGAAGTGGGATCACCACTCATAAAAGGAGAATCAATGTGGATTGGGTGCTGGCTTAGAAGGTATTCTTTGGGGGCCCCCTTCCTTTCATGCCTAAATGACACCATTCTATGAATAATTGGTAGCAAAAGCAAAGCAGGACTTGTTCAAGGAGGTGCATGCAGGAAGAGGTCTAAGAGCTCAAAGAAAGTAATTGGCATGTTATTTCAAGGTTGGGTCCAAAGCAATCTGGCAGCTTTATCCAAAGCAGGAAGAAAAATGTTAGTGCACACTAGACTTGAAAAATCATCAGCACTTATTCCAGGAAAAATAGTTTCAGTTGCTCAGGGCTGTGTGGTTTGAAGTGCGCTTTTATAACATTATCTTGGTCCATCTTCACAACGCTATGATTGAAGAGCCACACGGGTAACAGTAATCCAATTATACAGACTGGAAAACTGAGGTCCAGGGAAATCACTTATTCTCAGTAGCCAAGACCTCCATTTAGGTGTCATCTTTCCCTGGCTTTTACTCTTCCAGCTTTATCACAAATCACAAATCATAGTCATAAAACCAAAGAAGAGTCTTTAGGGAATCATCTGCCACAAGCCCCCTTCCTAATTCTCTCCCGTCAAGGGGATCCACTGATAATCTGAAAAGCCGAGCAGCCAATGCACACAGGTCATTCCATCTGTCTCACTTAGATCTTTCCTCAACAGAAGGCTGATTCTACTTCTGTTTTAGAGAGGACAGACAGGAGGTCGCCATCTTCCCCACAATGATCTTCCCCCTCATAGACCTGAAACCTGTTACTAAGCTGGCTCTTCATCTTTTTCGTCTCCAGACAAAATAACTGAATTAACCTTTACCCCAAATGGCAAATACCCTCCTGAATATCGAACACCCTTTCCATATAAATGGAGAATTCCAGAGTGGCCCACTTAACGAACTCCTCTTCTTTAAAAGCTCATCTTCCCAAAAGCAGGAAGAGTTTTAGAAAGCTAGCTCTTTAAGTAGCCCATTAGTGGCCTGAAAGAATCTGCAAGAAATATAATTAGATCTCTGACCCCAGATCCCAGCAAGTGCTTTGAAGAGAAGAGAATGACCAAGCCTCAAAGCTGGTCAATCTGTGCTGCTCACTCCAAGCCCGGGGCATGGGCCCCGGTTGCTCCCCTGGAAGAGTAAAGAGTCAGGGTCCCAGGTTCCCTTGGGAACCTCCTTCTGCTTTCTGGCCTCATCCCATTTCACATCCCAAAGTCTTTTGCTGGCAGCACTGGGAGGACATTACAACATTATCTTGGTCTTGCTTGACTATAATTCTTGTAGCACAAACACGTTGCTTCTTTTTCTCCACAGAAGGGACTTGAGAATTTAAACTATTGTGACCCAAACTATTTTCAGTTGGCCTACACTAGTTCAACAATAACCTTTCTGAGCTTCAGTTTCCTTTAATATAAAAGAGAATGAACATTATTATACATTCAAATGGGTATTGTGAGACTCATAGGAAATGAAGTCTATGGAAAGCCTTTGTAAACTGTGATGTGTTTGTAAATATACAGGAATATTAACATTGCCATTTTAGCCACTCTTACTAAATGTCTCCTAGCCCAGCAGCTTCCCCAAGGGAAGAAAGTGACAATGTCTTGTTAAATGTGGCCCAAACTAGGCTGCTGGTGACAAGGCCAGGCTGAGTGGCTCAGTCGGGAGCTTCTTGCATAGCCCTCTTTTGTTCTGGCACACCTGCCACTCTGCCATCTGACATCAGTGTAAATAAGCCTCCCATAGGAACTGCTTTTATCACTGCACCTGCCTGTTTCAACTTACTTGCTGTGATCACAGCCCACAGCTCTTGATGGCTGTGCATAGTCAGAAGGCACAAAAGAAAGCCTTTCCCTGGGGCCCATTTGTCTCTGCACTGGAATGCCCCAGTGGCCGCTTATCCATAAGTGGGCATTTTGACATTCCCAGCCTGCCTATCCATCTCATGACTCCTCTAAGTTACTTAAAGTCTGATGTCTGAACCAGAGGTTAATTTTTTTTTCTTTCCTTGCCTGTCTGGAAGTGGGTGGTTTCCTCTATGAAATATTCAGGCAGGCTCCTATATCAATTTGTTATAGACCATTTGTAATTAAAAAGGCAATTTTTTAAATGACAAGTCAAACCAGGCATACATAGATACCTCTCTGTAAATGCAAGTAAACAGAGAAAAATGTATCAGTGCCTGTGATAAACTGATGGATTCCCATTCTTTTTTTTGAGACAGAGTCTTGCTTTGTCACCCAGGCTAGAGTGCGGTGGCACGTTATCTTGGTTCACTGCAACCTCTGCCTCCTGGATTCAAGCGATTCTCCTACCTTAGCCTCCCAGGTAGCTGGGACTCTAGGCACACACTACCACGCCTGGCTAGTTTTTGTACTTTTAGTAGAGACAGGGGTTCACCATGTTGGCCAGGCTGGTCTTGAACTCCTGCCTCAGCCTCCCGAGCAGCTGAATTACAGGCATGTGCCACCATGCCTGGCTACTTTTTGTATTTTTAGTAGAGACAGGGTTTCACCATCCTGGCCATGCTCGTCTTGAACTCCTGACCTTGTGATCCACCCACCTCAGCCTCCCAAAGTGCTGGGATTACAGGCATGAGCCACCACGCCTGGCCCCCATTTTTAACCTTAATTCTTTAGTCTTCCTTCATGTGGCTTTGGGGTTTCCCCTATAAAGGCAGGGCATACTTCCCTACCCCATGCAACTTCTTTGGGCAAAATATTGAGGCAAAAGTGAGGGTGTGCCTAGGCCTTAGAAGGCCTTGTGTGTTTAAGTTGGACCTCTTTGAGCTTCTACCATTGCCAGGTAAAGGACAGTCAGGCTAATTCCTGGGTTAGGAGGGGCATGAGAGATACCTAGAGCAGAGCTGCTGTAGTCCAGCAGCCCCAAACAGGCCCCCCTCTGCTGAGTCCACCAGTCACCTGCAGACACCTGAGAGCTTACCAAGATCAGCCTATCTCCAGATGACCCACAGACACCTGATAATAAGTGACTGTCATTTTAAGCTATTGGGTTTTGGGGTTGTCACATGGCAATTGCTTACTGAAACACTGCAATGACAGATACCTGGAGGAGTCAAAGGATTCATCTCTCTCTTACATCTCATTCTTACAGCAAGAATAAACTTGCTGTAAATAGAAGAAATTTTTTAAACTAAAGTTTGTCCTTTTTACAGAAAATTAATTAATAATAGAACACTTAGAAAATATAAATAAGAAAAAAGAGAAGAAAATAAAAATCAGCCAACATCTTTTTCCCAAGAAAATTAACATCCATGCATGTTTTGGTTTTTCATATTATTTTAAAAAACAGATGGATTCATAATTTCCATGTTTAAAAATAGTAACAATTAATCAAACAATAAAACATCAATAAATTTGAGCAAACAAAAATGTAATATGTCTGCATGTTTAAAGGAAATACTAAAAAACAAAGAGCAAGAAAAGTGCAGGCATATTTGTAACACAGACGATACAGTGCTGCTGTCTTTGGAGCCCAAAGGGTTCCTATACACTGATAAGAAGATTGTCTGATCCTAAAACTAGGTCGCCAAGGATCTGCGCGAAACTGACTTAAAGAGAAGTACAACCAGGAAACATCGTGTGGGAAAATGTTCAGCCTTATAATCAAACAAGGAATGCAAATTAACAAAGTTTAAATCATGCTTAGGGTGAAAGGAGGTTGAGTACAATAAATACTTACATACATGATTGAATAAATGGTTACCATTTCACCAATTTGGTTTTTACATTTAGTATTAAGTAAAAAAAAAAAAATACCACTAAATTATCTACATAAAATAGTTTAACTTATGTGCAGTAAAAATCTTGAAATAAATAACACCAAAATACTCATAGAAATTTGTTTTGTTTTGCATGATTGCAACAATGAACTGCTCTATATTTTGTTTTCATCTTTTCCTTAAGCCCAAATTTTCTTAAGAAAAACACTTAAGAAATGTTATCTTTAAGCCATGAACCACTAACCATATACTTCCCATTGAGCTTTTGAGTATGCACCTGGGTAGCATGGCTCTTAATGCTATGCTCAGTAAAAGTCAAGGGCAAGTGCTAGCAAACCCCTCCCTAGACAGTGCTTGCATCATGTTATACATGGTACCTGGCAATTAAATTACTTTTCTAAAATGTATTCTCCCACTCTGCCCTCTGGATTTGGTCCTCAGCTGTCTGGTGCTTGTCTTAGCAAGGGTTCAGCAGAGCCTAAGATGGGGATTCTTGTGAAAGGCGTTTATTGAGAAACCGCACTTGTGAGGAAGGGATGAGGAAAGCAAGGCAAGGCAGCAGAAGGAAGATAAGGGAAGGTGGGGTCCTGGCTGAAGATTGGCTTTAGCCTAGTCCCCCGGGGGGTTGGTAGCAGGACCTCCAGCACTGCAACTCTGGGCCCAGATTGCATTATTCTGGCGGTCCTTCAGTGGTAGGCATCTCCGATCTGGCCAAGGTCCAGTCTCTGGAGAAGGAGGCAGCTGAGATGTGCTAGCAGCCTCATGTACACCCACAGAAGGGAAGGGAAAGGGGACCTGGGAGAATTGCCTGAACCCAGGAGGCGGAGGTTGTGGTGAGCCGAGATTGCGCCATTGCACTCCAGCCTGGGTAACAAGAGCGAAACTCCGTCTCAAAAAAAAAAAAAGAATCCAGGCATAGACAAAACCAAGGCTACATGGTTCAGCAATTGAGCACATGCAATTCATTTGAAGATGTGGACTCTGTTCACCAGAGAGGATCAGACCAGAAGGATGTGGTGGGATGGGTCATGAGCTTAACCCAGTCTGAGTGTCCTCACTTACACTTGAGCTCAGTGCAAGGTCTTCTAAAGGCTTCTGTCCCCAAATCTGCCACCATCTCACCAGGAGCGTGATAGCAGCTACACTGGCTAAATAGAGAGAACAGGAAAATGTTATTTGCAAAAGGATACAAAGACTAGAAAAAAACGGTGAGTCAGATATCTAAGTTCTCCAGTCATCTATCATCTCTCCCAGAAGCCACCATCTAATGGTCTGTGAATATTTACTGAGGACAGAAAGGAGAGGAGAAGGGAGAATTTTTCAGGTCAGTCAGTCATGAATGAAGATGAAGTCATGGATGCACAATGTGTGTTCTACAAACTTTGCCTAGGGGCAAGGAGTATTCAGTCAACAGGAGATATCATTTTTGCAATCTCCTTAGAGTTTGGAATTTATCTGGCAATTAACTGGGAACTTCTGCTGATGTGGACAGGACCATGTGAGACTGAGCACTAGAAGCCACAGTACAAGTATGTTCCTGGGAATGTGTTTACCAAATTTAAAAAATTAAAACATTTTAAACTTATGCCTTAGCCTGTCATTAGAGGCCCTTCAATATCTGATGCCAGATTACCTGTCTAGCTCCCTACCCAGCATGTTCTGCTCCCTGACTCTCTGCTACTCCAGGCATACTGTTCCTTCTGCCCTGAAAGAGTTCCCTGTTTACCAAAAATTCCTTCTTGTCTGAAGACCCTGATAAAAAGCACATCTACAAATATCAAATGTCCCATTTCTAGATCCTTTAACTACAGTAGTATAACTCATTACATTGTGTTCGTTGATCCTGTTCGGAAAATATCTCCCTCATTAGATTGGAAGCCATGAGAGTTCTTATTTATCTTTGGATTCTCATCAACTGGCAGTATATATTTATTAAATAAATGAATGAATACATGAAACAAAAATTGTTTTCCTTCCATAACACCTCTTCCAGAAAATTCTTTCATCCTGTTTTATACCTGGCCATACACACACATTGTGCGGCCTTTCACTATTGTGTCTTCCCTTCTCTGTGTTCCAACGTGCTGAGTCTACCGATGTTTTTAGTCTTGAATTCTGAAAGTCTAGCTACAGCTTGACCTGCCAAATGAGCCCAGTGGGAATGCTGCTCACAAAGGCCTTTGCTTGGTTATAGGGCACTAGACCTGCAATTCTCCAGACGCAGTTTCTGTAACCATGGCAACGATGCAATTACTGGTATCATTAATAATCATCGCAATGTTTGCTGAATCCTTTATGGCTAGCATTGTGCTAGGTGCTCCACATGTATTTTCTCATTTAATTTTCCAACCGCTAGAAACAGAGTGTTAGCATTATTCCTATTTTCCAGATAAGGAAATGGAGGATTTGATAGGTTTGGTAACTTGCCGCAGGTCAAAAGCCTTGGCCAAAAAGAGCAGAAGCTAGTAGAATAAGAGAGCAAAATCCAAATGACTGTAGCACTCAAGTTTTTAACCACTTCCAGTCCCTATAACCATCACTGACATGTTCTAAAAGATTCCAGATATCACCCTGATGATGGTCCTTAACATACGTTATTGCATTTAATCCTTCAAGGAAGCACAATAGGAGAGGCTGATTTGTGGTGCAGATGGCAGCCAAAGGGGGAAGCTGGAGAAATGGAGTTGAGTGTCAGGTACAGGGGACACCTCCGACCACCAGAGGATGGTATAACTAGAGGACCAGAGGCTAAGGGGCTTGGAACAGGCTGGGATGTGAGATATGGGATGAGTTGGGGTGAGTAGTTTGGAATTAGGATCAAGACAACCCCAAGAGTGTTGGAATCCACCTTCATGTGTTATTGGGTGTGTGTTGAAGGAAGATGGATAAATTCAGAGAGCCAGGCCGCACCAGCACTACGGGAACATCTCTTGCCAAATAGATTTGTCATGTTCTTTCCTCTACAGGCTGGATGCCTACAACACACCCTCGCTGTAAACTCTTCACTTACATGAGACCTGCATGGAGGGGGTGTTGGGGTAGAGCAGATCCATCACTGACTTGGGGTACAGAAGACCCTGACTTCCTTTCCTGGCTCAGTCCCCTGCCAACTGTGGCATCTTTGAAAATAAACTCTCTGAACCCTCATTCCTTCAGTTGTCAGTGGAGAAAATGATATCTACTGCATAGGTTGGCTGAGGGACTAAATGAGGTATCATATAGGAAGCCTTTAACAAAATCTGCACACAGAAGGCATTATTAACCCCCTTCTCCAACTATCCTTTTATAACTCCCTTCTTAATTTATCATTCAGTTGTTCCATGTACTGGATTTTATGTATTCAACTAAGTGGTGAATTCCTTCAGGGCAAGGGTTATGTCTTTTGCTGTCTTAGTCTCTTCATTCATTCATTCAACATGTACAGTTTACATGCAGTTGATATTATGGCTTTGAGCACTTGGGAGAAATAATGAATACAAATGGTTGTTTTTCTTAAAAAAAAAAAAAAATCCTGTACAGGCAATCTATGTGTGAGGCTATGTCAAATTCAGTTTATACATCAGAAAAGTGTTTCCTGGTAAAAGCCAATAAGCATGTGGCATTGTCAGACATTGGATCAGCACACTGAATAGTTCAAAGGAGCCATTCCCAGGAGATTTCTCATTTCCTTCCCTCAGTTATTGAATACATTGCCTTAACCTCTACCCTTAGCATCAATCATCTTTGCCTTTTACACATTTTAGAGGAATAAATAGTTCAATCAGTTTCATATATTGGCTTGTCGAGTTTTAAAATTAAAAAAATGTTTTCCAATTACAAAGGCAATTCATGTTCACTTCTGAAAATATGTTAGTAAAAATGAGAAAAAAGAGATGTATTGAAAATCATTTCTAATTTCACCATCTAGAGGTACTCATTACTAACATTTTGATAGAAATCCTTCAGATTTTTGTAATATGTGTGTAGGTATATTATAGATGCCTAATAGAATTACTATATGTAATGTCAGTCTTTCATCATTCCAATTTCCACTTTGGATTTCATCCATCTCTATTTATTTGAAAACAACAAGAAGAATGTTTCTATTAAAGTGAAGCCTAGGATGGCGGGATTTATGTGACTTGAGTTCTTGGCTAAAGCTTGTGTTAGCAAGTGTACATTGTGGGTACAAAGAGGAAGGTGTGTGTGGACCTTAAACTATTCGCCAGGTATGGTTCCGTGGCTTTTCCAGGCTAGCTCATTCTTATTTCTTTCTCCCTCTTGTCCTCATTCTTGGCAATTTCTTCTCCTGTGACCTGCTAAGAGTTACAAGTACATTAGTGGCATCAACTCGAAGAGAGGTCAAGTCTGCGGAGACCCTCGCTCTTTGAGCACCTTGCCTGCAGCCCTCAAGCTGACATAGACTGCAGATGGCCCGAGCTGGGTGGAGGCCATACTGTACAGGAGGATACAAGCCGAGGACATTGTGTTGTGTCTCTAATCAAATCCCATTAAGAGGCGAATTCCTCAATTCAAAAGTCTGCATAGGATGGTACTTTCAAAAGAACTCCAGTTGGTTAAATTTAAGGCCTGAAATAAATCCAGTCTAATAATCTGATGTGGCTCTGGGCCTGCCACACCCTTTCAATGGAAGAACTGGATGCATTTTTATTCACTCTGGGCCTCTTCTCAATGTTGACTCAGAGGTAGGCCACAAGATTCTTTTCTTGTGTTGGCCTTGAGAGGACGGGGTCACTTAATGAAACAAGGAGCTTCCAGTGTGTCCCTGGCTGTTAATGCAACCTCCTCATGCTTGCTGGTGCATTTTTAGAGGTGGATTATGCAAGAAATATTGCTATTTTTGTAAATGGTTTGGCCTCTGCAGTCATTAACCTGGCATTTCTCCCCATGGCCCCACCATGTGTCCATTGATTCCTTCTTTTGTTTGTAAGCTGTTTGCAAAAGAGAGCCCTCAAAAAAAGTCCTTTCTCCCTGCATCTTGTCATTAGTACCAACAGGGAATTTCTTCTAGCTATGTTTATCAACTTACTAAGTAATATTTTTCAGAAAGTTTAGCAGTATTTTCCTCATTCTCTCAAGTCTCTTGGCTGCCTGGAGCACATGGCTAGTCCTTGACCCTTTTATTGCTTAGTTCCATTCACAATTACAAGCCAACAAATGTTTCAGAAATGCCTTCAGTGGGCGGAGACGCTGCCAGGTACCTGGGGTGAAGGGAGGTAGGAAGAAATTTCCAATTTCACAGTCTAAAGAGTTGACCACACCAAGCCCTTTCTCCACCCCTCCAGTCTGAATCCTTGGCCCCCTTCCTACACTTCTACCTTGGTTACGATCTTTAGTGATCTCTTCTAGGAGATGGGCATGGCAAGCTTTCCACATAGTAATCTCAAGCTTCCCAACTTGACAGCCATATAGTACATTTCGATGCCATGATTACACACACAGGGACCAGGCTGGAATGCATAGGTTCAAATTCAAGGTGTACAAGATTTCCCAATTACTTAAATTTGTTGTGCCGCAGTTATTGCCTTTTGGAAACTATAATAGCACCTTCCTCACGGGGGCATTGTGAGGATTAAATGACATAAGGAATGTCAGGCCTCAGTGGGACACCTAGAAGACTTGTCACCAATTTTACTATTTATTGTTGTTGTTGTTAGTGATATGTGAACACAGAAAAATTTAATGAATGTTTGGGATTTCAGAGCAGGTAGGTGGTTGGCCACTTCCCAAGCCCCAGAAACCCCTGGCAGCTGTCCGGGGATAGGATTAAGAACGTAACTGAAATTAAAAACAATGGTCCCTTTTCTACCCTCATGTCCCTCAGCTTTCTCTCAGTTTCTTGTCACTTTCCTGAAACCTCAATGGCCTGGATAATGAAACCATGAAGGAGACTGGGGTAAGGAAGAGGGAGAGGCCACAGGGACCCCAAGTTAAAGGGAGAATGTTAATAGAAATTGACTCTCCAGGTTGAGTCCACCTGGGTGTGTTTGTATCAACTCCATGAATGCATCTAAGTCAGCTTGCCATGCAATTGTTAGGCTGCTCTATTAGAAGGGGGCTTTGCTGGAAACCTGATGTTGACTCAAGTTATCTAGGTCATAGAAATTTCAGGAAACCTGTCTGAGCTTCTGCTTTTCAATTGAAAAACAAGGGAATCATATCTAATGTACTGGCTTATTGTGGGAATCATTTATCCCCTAGGGCTGGGCCATCAGCACTTTCTCATCGGCTCTTCCTCTTTCACAGGGAACCACAAGGAGAAAAATCTAATCAAATTGCTGCATTCCAAAATTTGCTCAGGAGCAATAAAAATAAACTCTGAGCATCCACATATTTGATCAATTTACTTTTATCCTTTAATCGAATAAGCCTCAGCTCTGCAATCAGGAAGGAAAACATTTTGCTAAGCATTTCATTTCTCCAGTGATTCATCTAGCAGAGGTCTCTAAGTTGACAGGATGAGAATAAGGTATTTAATGCTGAAATAATTTTTATGACCACATCACAGGAGGCTGGAATGGCTTTTAAGGTACATCATATTTTAATCACAATCACACAAAGAGCATATATTGCTCAAAAACTTTGGACAAGATTGAATTGGAATACCAGAATCATAATATCATTATGAAGAAAAGGAGGGCTGGCTTTTTTTTTTTTTCACAATTTAATTTTTCTTATCTGAAAAAGTTAATTTTTCAGATAAGAAAAATTAAATTAAAAAGAATAATAGTACAATTAATGAAAGACTATGCTTATGTATATCCTGCTTTTATTAAATTTTTTTTTTTTTTTTTTTCAGTCCATAATTCCTTCTGTGTTTTTGGTCTGCCTGACAGACTTGGAAGAAAAAGTGTTTTAGAAAGAAAGTAACAAAAAGTACATCCAAAAGGAGGTTTCAAACCAGCAGATGCCCAAACATGCTAAAATTGGTAATCTCGCTATTGTGTATACTCATGAGCTGGAGGGAAGGCCCCCTTCAAAGCATCAGAAGGATTCCCAGAAGGCAGAGACATCTGCAGAAGGCTGGGACATTTCAAGGACCAGACACATAGCCACTGCTCGCTAGCCTGCTCCAGGATCCATACTCCTATTTTCAGTGGAAGGAGGGAAATACAACTGTCACTGTGGCATCTACTGCTAGGGCTCAGGGCATCCTCTTTTTAAAAGCTGCCACTTAGGCCCAGGAACCCAGGAAGGACAAGGCAAAAAGAAGTGGGTAAAGGAACAAGGAAAGGTAGCAAGAGTGTGGAGGCTATTAGGAGTTGGTGTTTTGTGGTTGGTGGTGCATTTGTTTATTTATCTGGTGTTTTGGTGGTGGTGGTGGTGGGTTTGTTTGTCTGGTGTTTTGTTGTTGGTGATGGGTCTCATTTTGTTTTGTTTTGTAACAGTCTTCCTCTGATCATGCATCACGATCTTGGCCCACTGCAACCTCCACCTCCTGGGTTCAAGCAATTCTCATGTTTCAGCCTCCTGAGTAGCTGGGATTACAGACGCCCTCCACCACGCCTAGCTAATTTTTGCATTTTTAGTAGAGACGGAGTTTTACCATGTTTGCCAGGCAGGTGGATTGCTTGAGGCTATTAAGAGTTTTAGAGGCAGGATGATGTGGCAGGAAAACCAAACCACATATCCTAAATCTGCCATTTCTCTTGGTGTGATCTTGGATCAGTTACTTAACCTGTCTGAGCTTCTGCTTTTCAATTGAAAAACAAGGGAATCATATCTAATATACTGATTGATGGTGAGAATTAGGGAAAGCTCTTAGGACAGTGCCTGAAATATAATAAGTACATAATAAATAGTTTTCATATTTCCTCTTGCCCTTCAACCCCTTCAAAGGGGTTGAAGTCACTCAATTCAAATCCCGTCCTTCAACTCTGAAACCCCTCCGTGGTTCACCGCTGTCTACGAAACGATGTCCCAACTTCCTGGCAAAGCCTGCCAGCTGCACAATCTGGCCTCAAGCTGGCATAGACACCTCCCCTCCTACACGCATCTGGGTACCTTACACCCCATCACCACCAGACCATTTTGTTCTCTCACTTCTTCGCTCTTACTTGTGTTGGTCTCAGCGTGGGATTCTGATCTCTACTTTTTTCTCATGGAAATTCTATGGTTCTGTCTGCCTCCCTTCTCCTTTATGGGGCAACCACAGTGTGCCAGCACTGTACTGGGAGGGAGAAATGAAGAGAAACACCACTGGGCTTGATTTGAGACAGGCTTTTCAAAGACTAGTTTTAATATGAGCAAGGAAACAATGAAATCTGCTGGAAGAATGTGGAGGGTATGGAGAACAGCCACAGAAAGGAGGTAGCAAGTGAGCTGGGCTATGAAGGTTTTGTAGAAGTCATTCCAGAAGGGAGAAAGAAGAGGGGCAGTGGTAGCAAAGGCAATGAAGAAGACAATATTTTGAGGGAGTGAAATCCTAAATTATGCTCTGTAGCTAGAGGAAAATGAGTGGGGAAGAACCAACAGGAGGGACTGGTGGGGAGATGGTACAGGTGGTATGTGTTAGTCCGTTTTTGCATCACCTTGAAGGAATAGCTGAGGCTGGGTAATTTATAAAGAAAAGAGGCTTAACTGGCTAAGTGTTCTGCAGGCTATATGAAATGTGTGGTGCCAGCATCTGCCCGGTTTCCGGGGAGGCGTCGGAAGTCGAAGTGGGAGCAGGCAGGTCAGACAGGGAGAGCTGGAGCAAGAGAGAAGGAGTAAGAGAGAGAAGGGGAAGGTTCCCAGATTCTTTTAAACAACCAGATCTCACATGAACTAACTGAGCGAGAACTAAATTATGATCAGGAGAATGATGCTAGACCAGTCCTGAGGGGTCTGCTTCCATGATCCAATCACCTCCCCACAGGCGCCACCTCCTGACATTGGGAAGCACATTGCAACATGAAATTTGGAGGGACCAAACATCCAAATCGTGTCGTGGTGTACACAGCCCCAAGCTGACGACACCCACCACAAGCCCCACCCACCACTTCACAGCTGTTTATCCCTGGGCAGTTCCTTCACCTCTTTACACTTCAGTTTGCTCTTCTGTAAAGTGGAGGTAAAACTAGCTTCTCGCCATGAGAACATGTGAGGATAAGATGAGGTGATCCCTATAATATTGCCGCAGAAACTCTGGCCAAACGCAGAAAGTGCTGAGCACGCATTAGTGATTCATTTTTTAAAAGTCTAACTAAAACGCCAGCTCTTCTGTTCAACTTCCCTTGACATCCTGAGTCAACACTCACTTCTTTGTCCTTTGTGCTTTCGTGGCACTTTCATAAACCTCTGGTTAGCACTTGTTTTACAGCCTTTCACATCAGAGCCTATTTGTTTTTCTATATCTGTATCTAACGAATGAAACCCTGTCTTATTCATTCATCTGTGGCATCCCCTATGTTGAAAGCACAGTATTTTAACTATGGTGGTTCATTACTCAACGACTGTTGAAGAAATGAATAAACCACTTATTAAACAGTTTACAATGGTTTAATTTTAAGAAATATTAGAGCTAACAAAAAAACTTCCAATCCAGTATCTTTCAAGCTGTTTTATCAACCCCAGTGAGAAATGCGTTTTACATCAAGACCAGGTGTGTGTGTGTGTGTGTGTATATGTGTATATATATATATATATATATATATACACACATACACATACATTTATGTAAATACATATATGTATAAATGTTTGTTGCTAAGTGAAACAAAACAAAAATTCATGATACATTAAACTTACTACTGCAATACATTCTGATATGTTCTAATCTAATATTTTTAAACAGCCTTTTTATGAGTTTTGCATTTAAAAAATTATTATGAAGATATTATAGAAATTCTTTATATGCCTCATACCAGTTTTCACTATCATGAACATTTACGTCAGCATATTTTTCACAGCTAATGAGCGAATATGTCCACACTGTGAACCAATGGCCATACTTCATTCAGATTTCCTTTTTTCCCCCTAATGTACTCTTTCAATACCCCAAAAACCTGATATTGAAATAATTCAGAACTACAAATTTACCTCTCTTTGAGATTGCTCCAGTAACTTCTTTTAAAATAATGGGCTATTAGAACTAAATGAGACTTTTGAGCTAATTCCATCAAGTTTTCATTTTATTTATTTTTAAATAAGTTATGTAATTTATTATTATAAATCATGTGAGTTTTTTCCCATATGGATAGATTATTATTTTTAAGAAGTATATGCATGCAGTTTTAAAATTAACTGCAACCACTATCCATTTTTTAAAAAATAGATTTAGGAGGTTCAAATGCAGTTTTGTACACGGATATAGTGCATAGTAGTTAAATCAGGACTTTAGTGTAACCATCGCCCAAATAGTGTACCCCTTAGGTAATTTCTCATTACTCACCCCCTTTCCACCCTCCCACCTTTCTGAGTTTCCAATACCTATTATCCACTCTCTATGTTCATGTGCATATTATTTAGCTACTACTTGAAAGGGAGAACATATGGCATTTGACTTTCCATTTCTGAATTATTTTACTTAAGTAATGGTCTCCATGTTGCTGCAAATGACATGATTTTGTTCCTTTTTATGGCTGAGTAATATTCCTTTATGGCTGAATGATAATATTATTATCATATAATCTTCTTATCAAAAATAAAACGTTTTGAAAGTTTAAGACAACGTATGCATTTAGCTAAAAATATAAGTATGGGAAAATAAATAATTTAGAAGACAATGTTGAATGTCCCTGGATTTCCACACAAAATAATGTACATACATACATACCATGCCATAGAGTATAGCATAGAGCATGGCATGGTAATATACCTATATATACACCACGTTTTCTGTATTCATTCATCCATTGATGATGGACACTTAGGTTGATTCTATGTCCTAGCTATTGTGAGTCGTGCTGCGTTCAGGATAGGGGTGCATGTATCTCTCATCTGAGACCTGGGGAAGATATGTCTTGGTAAGGTTAGGCAACTGGTACCAGAGCTAGTGAGTTTTTGAGCCAAGAGTCAAACTCAGAGACTCCTGAGAAACTGTCCTCATTTATATTTAGTTAGGAATTCCACTTCTGCTTAGAATGTTAGAAGCCCCAAGAGAACCTTGATTCCATGCTAATGAGGAAAAAAAAAACCAGATTATTTATAAAATCACTTTTCTTGAGGCCATCAGACAGCTAAGATTGCCAAGCTACCTAATAAACAGCAACCCAGAGACGAACAAGTCCCTCAGGAACAGCTGCCTCACCTTTAGCAGAACATGGGAGAAAGAGGTGGCCACCGACCCAATGGGTGGGAAGAAATCAGCTCAAATGTTAACAAATTCTGAAAGGCTGGTGGGACTGGCATGTCAGCTTGGGACAGCTAGGAACCCGGGGGCAAAGGCGCTCACTCACAAGCTTCATTCCAGGCACCTCCATTCTGTGTCCAAAGGGAAGATCAGAGGCAGGCAGGGGAATGGAGAGCCCCAGATGTACAACAGGGGACAAGCATGAGGCCTCACTGCTTCCCAGACCCTCTCCCTAGAAAGCAAACTCTTTCCGGCTAAAGAGGAGCAATGAACCCTCTGTCCAAAGGCCCAGAAAAATCCATTGCCTCTGGATCAGCAGTAGAAACATAACCTTCTGCCCTTGGGAAAAGAACAGGAAGCCACTTTGGAGCCAGCATGGTGAACTGGCACTAAGCTGGAGCTCGCCATTGCTGGAGAAGGTTGTATCAGACTCCTACAGCCACTGCAATAAAGTACCACAAGTTGGGTGACTTCTACAACAGAAATGCGTGGAGGGCAGAAGTCCAACATCAAGGTGTCATCAGAGTTGGCTCATTCTGGAGGTGCTGATGGAAGATCTGTTTCATGCCTCTCGCCTTGCTTCTGATGCTGCCAGCAATCCTTGGCTTGCAGGTGGATCCCTCCTATCTCTGCCTCTGTCATCACCTGGTTTTTTTCCCTTGTGTGTGTCCCTGTGTCTCCATCTCTCCCTCTCTGTTCTATTATAAAGACGTCAGTCATTTGATTTAGGGCCTATCCCAGTTCATGATGGTCTCATCTCAACCAATTATGCCTGCAACAACCCTATATCCAAATAAGGTCACATCTTGAGGTTGCAGGTAGACCCGAATTTGGAAGGGACACTGTCCAACTCAGTACAGAGGGGTAGGAAATTGTTCATGCCCAAGACCAACCAGCAACTCAAGACAGAGTTTGGCTGCCATGAGAAGGAGGGACAGGAATGCTGAAATGACCTATCTCCCAAGGCCAGGCACATAGGGCCTGAGAAAGGCTGAGGCTGGGCCATGGCAACAGACTAAGCCTTGCCCCCACCAGGAGCAAGCAACCTTGGGAAGAGCAAGAATATGGAGAGAGAAAACATATTATGAACTGAATGTCTACATCCATCCAAAATTCCTGTGCTGGAGCCCTAACCCCTAGTGTGTCTATATTTGGAGACAGAGCCTCTCAGGAACTAATTAAGGTGAAACACAGTCATAAGAATGGGGTCTTGATCTGAAAGGATTAGTGGCCTTACAAAAAGAGACACCAGAGCTTCCCTCTCTCCCTCCTCCTTTTTCTCTGTGTGCATGCACTAAGGAAAGGCCACGCAAAGATGCAGTAATGTTGGGTACTAGCCCCAACCCTGTTCGTGGGTGCCCTTAGTCCTGGCAGTGATGAGGGATTGAAAAAAGGAAATGAAGACAAAGACACAAGGTAGAATTTTACAGCATGGGTCCAAGGAACCAACGCAAGTGTGGGGAACAGGTTGGCCCAGAGTTCTGGTTTCCACAGGCTTTTATTAGGCGCACACACTTGTTAATTGAGAGGTCGGGGAGCAGTGAGAGGGTCATCAGGGAAGGCCTTGAAACTATTAGAGGAGGCCTTGAAACTAATGTGGGCAAGATAGTGAGGGGGAGACTGTGGTCTGCAGTATTCATAGCAGGCAGGATTCTTATGCAAACCTAGAACACTGAATTCTACCACAGGTGGCTATCAAGGTGCATTTGCATCAGAAGCATAGCAGATAAGGCACCACCAGGTCTGACCACACCCCATGCATCAAGGGGCTTTTATCTCCCAAGCCTTTGGGGGCACTGAGCAATCAAAATTACTCCATATTCTGAGAACCTAGGTAGAGCCTGTGGCATTCGGTGATCTCTGCCCTGCAAAGCTTTTCTTACTTGCAAGCTCCCATCTGCAAAGACCCTCCTGGATCTTGTGAGCAGAGGTTGCCTCCCTTCTCAGAGATCTTAAACAAGCCCTCTTTACAAGATCCTCATGCAGCCTCCGTGTTAAAAAGGCATTCATGGGACCAAAGCAGTATTTCCTCTTGAACCAACTGTGGTGTTCCACAGTTTTACAGCACTCTCAGATGGTCTTTACCTTAGGCTTCTTGTTGTCTCTTGATTTCTGTTCTACTGCACCAATATTTGACATAGCTTAGTTCGGGGTATAAACTTCAGTGTACAATAAGCAAAGTAAGCTTATAATTATTTAACTAGAAATAACAGAGGCCTGCCCCTGGCCATCTTGACCTACACAGTAAGAAGGTAGCTGTCTGCAACCTAAAGAGAGAGCCCTAATGAGACACCACCAACTCCTTGCTTGGACTTCCAGCTTCCTATGCTGGTACTATGAGAAGACAATGCCTATTGTTTAAGCCACACAGCCTATGGTGTTTTGCAACAGTAGCCCAAGCAGACTAATACAGAACTACCCTTGAACCAGGGCCTGTAGAAAGCTGAGATGGAGCAGAAACAAGGAGGAAAACCTTCCATCTGTCCTGGCCCCATGGGAAGCCCCGGGTAACAGCAGCCCCTGTAGGGGGAATCAGAAGCCTGCGGTATGCAGAGAACAACTACAGTGACCACAAAACTCAAACCCAATTCAACTCTTTGTTAGACCCACTCAACTTCTGATGAAAAAATATGAACTGTGCCCACTTCTGTGTATAAATACCAAATACCAGCTTAATGCTTCCTGATGACCACCAAGTAAAGAAGAAACACTCACAGGGACTTTCTTGGATGAAAAGGGGGCAAGAAGACACTTCAGTCACTCCATCTGCCCCTCTGTAATCCTCTACTTAGGGAGAATTTCTTTTTTTGGTAGCAGTATCAGCTTTGATGACTCCCTTCTTGGTTGCTCCTCAATGATGCTTTATGAGTCAAGTGAAAACCAGGAATCAGTGGACCAGAGGTAATTAGGGAAAACAGCCAAGCACATGGATGGTTGTTTTTTTTTTTTTTTTTTCCCCAGCATTTTTGTTGTGTCTCCAATTTACTCAAGTCTCTTTAGATTCACAGCTTTAGACATTCAGCTTAACGGGAACCATTCAACACAGCCCTACATGAATTACTGGTAATTTATTGAGATCACTTTAAGAATCTCAAGTGCAGACACCGCTGAGATTGCCGTGGCCTAACGTCATGTGAAAGCTTTTTGAGGAATCCAGATTGCAAAAGGCCCATTAGTCCAATGATGTTCTCTGCTCCATTTTCTTTTTCTGGTGATTTTCCTAGAAAAGGCCGAAGGGGGATGGAGGCTTGCTGTTTGCAGCAAGGCTGTGAACATGTGCCTTCTGCCTTGTTCAACACTACTCTTCCGCTCATTCCTAAGGAGGTGAGGAGTCCAGTAGAAATTCTGCACTATTTTTGGATGGTTGACACATGTTGGTGCCTACTCCTACCTGGTTCCAAATGATGCGTGTCCCCTAGCTTCTACCTCTCACGAGGCTATACAACAGTGTAGGTTCTCTTGCATTTGAACTGCACCAGGTTCAAATCTCAGCCCCATCACTTACTAACTTTGTGACTTTGGTTAAGTTACTTAAGCTTTCTATGCCTGATGGATTTACAGATAGACAGGCATGGATGCAGGTCACTTAGAACAGTGTTTGGTCCTCAGTATGCCCTACGAAGCATTAACTACCATTACCACCTAAACTTGAATCTCCTTCAAGACCTGTTTCTTCGCACCGTGGCTCTCTGAATCAGTTTCAGGATTGAGGTGCACCTTAACTCACAAGCAGCACCCATACTCTTTCTTCTGTGCCTCCCACAGTGCCCATGGGACACCCTGCTGTGTTGCTTCATCTGCCTCTTCCTCAAAACGAGGAGCTTCCCCAGGGCAGTGCGATGACTTGGCTTTGATCAATTCACATGTCTGGCACCTCATCAGCACAGGGTCTGACTCATATACAATACTCACAAATCTTCCAAAACAGATGAAAAAATAATCTCCCTAACCCATAGAGGTAGGTGAAGTGGGGAATCAATATTCGCCAGATGCCTAACAAGTAGTAGGCATTTAGCTGATTTTATTTATATATTATTAGTAATTTACTTATTAAAGCTTCACTTATTAGCAGGTCTTTGTTAATAAGCAGATATAAGTGATTTTTTCATTATTGTGTATAACAAGACCCAATGAGAAAGCAGTTAAGAATATGGGCTGACTCTGCAGGAAGACTGTCTTGGTTCATAGCCAAGCTCTGCACTGGCTGTGTGACCTAGGGCAAGTTACTCTCTGTGCCTCCATTTTCTCATCTGTTTTATGGGATGATAATAGGACAGTGAGGATTCAATTACATGTATGGTTAATACACATAAAACACTAATAACAGTCGCTGGTACATGGCAAATGCTCAATAAATGTTAGCATGACTATTACATAGTGTTTAATATTTTAATGCAGTAATGTATGTATTACAATCAAATTTTAATAAATAAAATATTTGCTGACTGTATTTTATAGGCCAGGAAGAGTATGTACTGGAAATAGTCACTCTTTGAGAAGAAAAATAAGTAACAGAATAATCTAATGGTGCATGGCACATTGAAGTTAGAGTAAGAAAACCTAGTTTCCAATCCTCATCTCATCGCCCACTGGCTATATCATCCTGGTATGTTCTCAGCCTCCTAAGCCTCCCTCCTCCCCTTACCTAGGAATTGGAAATGATGAGGACACCCTCTCAGAGACTGGGAAAATTGGCAGAGGTCAACATTGATGAAGGGACCCACCATAGCATCTGGGACATTGGAGTACCCAAGGAACCTAAGATGATGGCATCTATCACATTTTTATTTTACTCATATATATTTTTCCAAAGATATTCACTCCATGACATGTAAACCATAGAAAGTGCTTAAAAATAAACACCTGTCATTTGGAGTTGGCAACGGCTCCCTGAAAAACTGGTGGTTTGACTTTTAACAGCTGAAAGGGACTCCGTGTGGAGAGTGGACTCAGGCCAACATCCTTCAATACAGAAGAAATAGCTTCTTGGTCAAGACAGTAGAAGGAGCTTACTTTCTCAGCCTCCAGAGATTTCACTGAATTAGCCTATGGTAAAGAGAGGGAGCCTCTGTGAACAAGAGTTTCCAATCCATTTGAAGAAGGAGATGTGTTGGTGGGTGAAGCCAAGAAAGAAGAGGCCACTGCCTAGAATCTGCCATGAATGGAGTGGGGATGGTGTGGGCCATCTTCCAGTTGCAGCACATGAGAGACTCCAGACTTGGAGACAGCAGGTACCAAGGATGGTGGGAGCAAGGAGTAGGGCTTGGGGTAAGTCAAAGATCTCTAGGTTGAGCAGTTGTTCCAGCTGGTTCCACTGCCTCCCTTTCCCACTTCCAACTCACAGAAGCCTGGATTTTCCTGCAGACAGAAGTCTGGTGAGCACTGTCATATCTAATGTGGGAGCTGGCAGCTCAGAATAATGTCCTCCTCATGCTGGTACTGGGCAGTTCAGGCTGTCAGCTTGATCCCTCCCCAGTCTGCAAGTATTAAGTCAGTCCAGAAAAAGGTTCATTGAAAACAACTCTATGGCTGGGGGCATCTGCACTGGGTTTCTAGAACACTCAACCCAGTTCTTCATGGAATGTCTGGGTGACTGTGGCTGTTACACTTGGGAAGATAGCGAGATGCAGAGGACGTCAATACATTGAAAACAGCGTATGTTATTAAACTCTGTATGTTAACTTTACAGATACCATCGGGCTAAGATAAAGTCAGAAAATCTCATTGCATTGTGTTTTTCTAAAGTTCTGGTTTGAAAATCTTTGGAGAAGTTCAAATTCAAACTTCATCCAAAGACATGCCAGACAAATGAGAGGCCTTTTGTTATAGAGAAGCAAATATTGTCCCTAAATTGACAAATAAGACATGCATTCTCTCTTATACTTTAGTTTGTAGAGGCCAAGCGTGGTGGCTCACGTTTGTAATCCCAGCACTTTGGGAGGCCGAGGCAGGCAGATCACGAGGTCAGGAGTTCGAGACTAGTCTGTCCAATATGGTGGAACCCCATTTCTACTAAAAAATACAAAAAAAATTTTGCCAGGCTTGGTGGCACATGCCTGTAATTCCAGCTACTCAGGAGGCTGAGGTAGGAGAATTGCTTGAACCCGGAAGGCAGAGGTTGCAGTGAGCCAAGATCATGCCATTGCACTCCAGCCTGGGTGACAGAGTGAGACTCCGTCTCAAAAAAAAAAAAAGTTTGTAAAATGTTTCCAGTGAAAACGTATCCCCTTTTCTGCCTGTATCAGTGAGCTATCACCAAGTAATGCTATGTAACAATTCCCCACAAAATTCAGTCTCTTTATTATTCATAAATCTTTGCATCAGCTAGACAGTTCTGGTCTTGGTTAAGGTCACTTACGCATCTGTACTCCTCTGTGGGTCACTTCTGCTGATCTTAGCAGGGCCTTCTCATGTTTGGCTGTTGACTGGCCACAGGCTGGTCTAGGATGGCCTTGGCTAGGATGAATGGAATCTCCATGTACTTCTCAATTTCCTCCACTAGGCTATCCCATACTTGTTCACATGGCAGTGGCATGGTTTCAAGAGAGTAAGTGAAGGTGCTCAAGGTCCCAAAACTAGGCTTGGAACTTAATCACTATCACTTCCACTCATTCTATGAGCTAAAACAAGTTCCATGGTTAGCTCCAACTCAAGACTCCATCTCATGATGGGAGAAGCTGCAAAGCCACATTGCAAAAGCATGGCTACAGGAAGGGTGGACAATTGGGGCCATTCTTGCAATCAGTCCACCACACCCTCCATTCTTCTTGTTCAGTTTTACCATTTCCTTCTCTCTTAAAGAAAATGTCATGCTCAAGATTGGTGCAATCTCATTATGCATCTGCCTCCCCTCTCCATGAAGTCATCCTTTGTGAGGATATGTCCCCAGGCTCTCTTAGTCTAGAGAGAGTTATTATCTTTAGAGTGAAAAAAAGAATAAAAGCTTCTGTATTTACAAAAGTAAAATATTTCTTTTCTTGTGAGCCTATCAATCGTTGAAAGGAAAATCAGCAGTCCATGTGGTTTCCAGTAATACGGTCATATGTCCCACTGGCATAGAGGAAGAACTAGGGGAAAGAAAACCAGTCACACAAACTGCCCACCCACGCCCCAGCCCCATGAGGTGCCCCTCGTCTGCATGTCACCATCTCCATCACACTGCCCTACAAGGTCTGCTAACTTGTCTGTCTGTCCATGGGCTTTTCTGCTCTTGAAGGCACTGAATGTTTATTTGCTGTTGTATCTCCAAGGACCTAGAAAAGTGTCTTATCCAAAGTAGACATTTGTGTAACTAAATGAATGAATGGATACATGAATGAATCAATAAATGATGACCGAATGATCTAGAAGAACGACAAAGCTTTGGCCAAGGGTAAGGGGTAAGAACACTCCAGACAGAAGAAATAGCCCGTAAAAACCACAGGTTTAAAAGCACATGACATGTTAAGAGGGTGATAAGTTGATAGGGTGTTGTATACAGCACAAGGAGTACGGGAGCAGCAGGGTTTGAAGCTGGAAAGATGAGTCATTCTAAAGAATTAGACTTTATTTCGTATAAAATGATGAATTAACAAAGATTTTATATAAAGAAAGTGGCATGTTAAACAGAATTTTTATTTTAAAAATAGTTTTCACAGCATAAGGTTGGACAGAGTAAACTGATTTCTCTGAGCCTCAATTTTAACACATTTGAAATAGGGATAATAATAGTTATAGGTTAGGCTCTAGCCTTAGTGCCTGGACTTCATATGTAGTAACTATTTTAAATCCCCAATAAAGGAGGAACTATTATTGTCATTATCATCATCCTCATTTCATAGATAAGGAAGCTGGTACTCAGAAAGGTTAAGGAACTTGCCCGAGGTCACATAACAACCAAGTAGTAGAATTTATATTTGAACCCAGATATCTGACTCCAGGGCTTGTGCTCTTAATTACTGTTATTTTATTATTTATCATTAAGTGGTACCTACCTCAAAGAGTTATTGTAACAATTTAGGCAAAAAAACAAAAAAAAATACAAAGTCCTTAGAACCATGTCTGACATATAGTGAGAGCTTAATAACGTATTTACTGTTGTTACTGCTTGCCATTCTTGTTATTGGCTGTGAAATAGGACTATTCATTAAGATACCTATTTATATAAGTTGTACCTTTATTTAAGTATGTATAGGAACAATAATTTTTATTCAATATATTTATATGTTACACATATAATTAATTTTCAGGATTATTATGAAAAATAAATGAGTTAACATATGCAAGGTACCTAGCACCTTACATTCTAATGCCTGGAGCTTTAAAACAATTCCAACCGAACTTCCTTTTTTTCCACATCCAGCATTTTTAAAACATTAACTTCTACATTAGTTTGGTAAATTACCAAGAGGTTCTTTAAGGCAATCTAAGCTTTTTCTAACATGCATCTTTCAGCCTCTACCCATTCTCCAGATCCAAAGTCATGTCCACATTTTTAGTATTTGTTCCAGTAGATCCCCATTTCTCAATTCCAAAATCTGCCATAACAAAGTGCCACAGACTGGGTGGCTTAAGAAATGTATTTTCTCACAGTTCTGGAGGCTGGAATTCCAAGATCAAGGTGTTGGCAGGGTTGGTTTCTCCCAAGGCCTTTCTCGTGGGCTTATGGAAGGCTGCCTTCTCCCTGCCTCCTGGCGTGGTCTTCCCTCTGTAACTGTCTGTATTCAAATCTCCTCAATCTATAAGGACATTAGTCAGATTGGATTAGGGCTCAGCCATGTGGCCTCTCTGTACCTTAATTACACTTTGAAGGCCCCATCTTCAAGTATAGGCACATTCTGACATACTGTGGGCCAAGACTTCAATATGTGAATTTGGGGAAACAGGAAGAAATCCAAATTAATGCATAATAACCTCCTATCAAACTCATCTAAAAGAGAGATGATGAGGTCAGGCGCGGTGGCTCATGCCTGTAATCCCAGTCCTTTGGGAGGCCAAGGCAGGTGGATCACTTAAGGTCAGGAGTTTGAGACCAGCCTGACCAATACAGTGAAACCTCATCCTTACTAAAAATATGAAAACTAGCTGGGCGTGGCGGCATGCGCCTGTGGTTTCAGCTACTCAGGAGGCTGAGACAGGAGAATTGCTTGAACCCATGAGCTGGAGGTTGTAGTGAGCCAAGATCATGCCACTGCACTCCAGCCTGAGCAGCAGAGTGAGACTGCATCTTAAAAAAAAGAGAGAGAGAGAAAGAGTGAGAGAGAGAGAGAGACAGAGAGAGAGAGAGATGATGATGATGATGAGAGCCTAAAGTAAGAGAAAAGAGGAGAGAAATTTGTTAATATACACATCATCTTTTTCTAAACACTTCTAGTAGCCTTAGAGCCTGCCTTTCCAAGTTACCTAAGTAACTTTTATTTGGGGAAGGGAAAAAGCTGAGTGCTGTCAGTTCTTTGGTTTTGTGTCTAGAAATGAACGACCCTAGGGTTTCATGGGGGCATTATTTATTTTCACTTGGTAGTGTGGGCATCACAAAGATAGAAACTGAGAGAATCATCAGCCTGGAGCAAAGTGAGAAACAAAAGCAGAAAAGACCAAAGGAAAAATGCCACATTGTTGCCCCAGGAAGTACCAGTAGAACCGAGAACTTCCAGCCTGGACCTGACCCCTCTTTGTCCCAATGAAGGACAATCCCAGGCCCTTGGCAGGACAGCAAATGACAGCAGAGAAGATTCTGGAGAAATGTGTCCATCTGTGTTCACAGTGGAAACTGATGGAGAAATCCTCTTCTGAAGGTACTTTTCATGGGAAAATTGAGTATGGTCTTAACAGAGATGCCAGTCCCTCAGGGGGATCTCAAGTTGCTTTGCAGGTTGTAAATGGCCAGGAGGGGATGATACTCATCTGGGGGTCCCATTGGAAATCAGGGGCGAAATAGAGGAGGCAGGGACAAGGCTGTGCAATATATCCCTCTAGAGCAGACCTCTCCTGCACCTGATTGGGGCTGGCTACTTCTGACAGAAAACAGGACATTTTACCAGCGTGAGCGTCACCCGAGACAGAGGGACCTGAAGATGAGAATTTAAGGAGTGAGGCGAGGAGAGGGTGGTGAGGTATCTGCCACATGAACATCGGCTTGGGTACCATTTCAGAAGCTGTTCAAAATGCCTCTGATGTAGCTAGAAGAGCATAGAATAGGAGTCAGAAGTTCTGGGCTAGGGTTTTTTTTTTTTTTTT
>NW_016107323.1:2867298-2937903 GCF_001604975.1 Cebus imitator
TAGAACTTACTTCAGTTGCATTGTTTTGTTTTGTTCTGCTTTTTTTGAGACACAGTCTTGCTCTGTCACCCAGGCTGGAGTGCAGTGGCGTGATCACAGGCATGTGTCACCATGCCTGGCTAAATTTTGTATTTTTAGTACAGACGGGGTTTCACCATGTTGACCAGGATGGTCTCGATCTCTTGACCTCATGATCCACCTGCCTCAGCCAACTTCTCTCTACTACGGTAGTCACTTTGGACACACTATTTTTCTGAGTCTCACTGTCCTCATTTAGAAAATATACAGGATTGTAAAATCAAATAGAGTACATTAAAGCATTTTGCTAGTTTCTGAAATGATGAGGAGGAAACCATTTGGTTTTTTGGAGTTACATAGGCCTGGGTTCAAATGCAGTTTTCGACATGGACAAAATAATCCTGAGCAGACTGATTCAGCCTCGATATCCCCAACCATTTATTCATTCATTCAATAAGTATGTTACAGAGACCCAACTAGGAGTCAGGTACTAAAGACAGGTGCATGCTTGTCCTCACAAAACTTTCTCATCTGTTAAAAGGAAAAAAATGGATTACCTATCTTACAGCATTGCTAGGAGAATTAAGAAAACTGGGTATTTGTAACACGCTGCCTAGCAGTGGTCTAAAAGGAATGCTCAATAAATGTTCATCCCACTTTCTCCCTCAACAAAAGCATTATCATCTTTAATATGGAAAATTTTTTCATAAGGACTTTTAAGAAAAAAAAATGAAAATGATTACAAAGAAAGGCCAGTTACTTTCACAGATTAAAAAGTGGTCTGGGCATAAACACATTCTGCTGTAACAGCATATTTCATTTGATGGACTAGAAGATATTTGATTTGGAAGGTTCTTTTAATTGAACTTAAAACTAATCAGACAATTAGCCTTGAGTCCACTTGATTTAGTGTAATTCCATTTGGGGATTGAGATGGTATCTTCATTAATAAGCCTCTGGAAGCTGTGTAAGTGAGAATCCAGGCCAAAGATTCGCCCCCTTACTGTCTTGCTCCCTTTTCCTTTATCCTCTCTTAACACACACACAAGCATATACACATGTGTGCATGCAGACACACATATATGCACATACATGGACACACATATGTGTACACACAAACATGCAAACACACAATTCCCCAGAGAACAGCATGGCATCTTCATAAAGATAGCATGAGAATGTCATTTTGAGAAACAGTTCTTATTGTTGCTATTCTAATAAATGTTTATTTAATGAAGAAATACATACATGAAAGAATTAGCTCTTACTTGGCCACCCACCAGTCCTGAAACATGCTTTTTTGGGGGAAAAATTAACCCAAACTATACCACAGTCAAATAAATTTGGGAACACTGCATTCTATAATTCCTGGAAATTCACAATGTATAAGAGCTTATATAGGCTCTGAGAAGTTTTCCAGTTTGATATTGTTAATCCATGATCCACCCTTATTTGATCAACATGTATGTATTTTTTTTTCTTATTTTATTTATTTTTTTGTCTGTCTGTGTTGCAGCACCCATTAATTTTACAAAACTCATGCTTCTGAGAAGCTCCACTTTGGAAAGACTGCACTAGCTAGTGAACTGGGGGAAGAGCTGCTATCTTTGGGCTCCAGCTGGGGCTTTGCAAGACACAATGCTGCTCTGAAGATAAAGCTTGTCCTACTCCTCTCTGCAGACAACTGAGGCCAGTTCCAGCCAGGCAAGCATCAGAGATTCTATTGCAAGGACAAAGGAGGTCAGGGGCAGGGATGCAGTGGGACCTCAGAAAGTACTGAAACCAGGGACTAGAAGGTGGCAGGACCCTCTCAGTTCCCCATCCCTTCTCCTCTTAGCTTGGCTTCCTTCCCTCTGTCTCTGCATTTTTCATTACCCTTTACTAGTCCAGATCACAGAGCAGGTCTTCCACCTGCCCACTCTGAAGCTGAGGTCTACATCTCAGCATCCCTGCTCAGACATATGTCTTCCTAGGGCAGGGTCATGTCCTACAAAGTGGGTGCTGGACCCCTTTTCTCTCAGAGGAAGGAGATAGCTGGGATTTCCCGGCAGCCACTCCACAAGGGTCCACCATACTTTTTTCTACACTCTTTCCATATGGCTTCTAAACCCTGGCCATGCCTAGAACCACCTGGAAGCATTTTCAAAATAGTTGTCTTGGGTTCCCTAGCAGAGATGCTAATTGAGGAGATGTGGAGAGGGACACAGAAATGTGTGCATTGTGTGAAAGTTCCTTTGATGCTGCCAGTGAACAACTCTACAATCACCCTGGATTGTTCCCTGAATATCTCATGACCTTACAAGCTCTAAATCTTTGGTCTTCATAATTTTCTCATCTGGATTCCGCTCTGCCATTTCTCAACCTGGAGAAAAATATTTCTCATCTCTGAAGGCCCAGTTTAAATGATACCTCCCCCAAGAAGTTTCCCCGATTTCCACCTGCCAGTTCAAATCAAAGGAATAACTCTCGGAGGAATGAGTTACTCCTTGTTCTTCCATGGACTTTTGCTGTAACCAGTTAGAAATTAACATTTCTCCCCTACTAGATTACAAGCTACAGAAGGTAAAAGACCGGTTTTGTAAAATAATGTTTTCTTATTGTAAACGGGTCTATGCTCCTGTAAAATTTGGGAAATACAAATAACTGAAAAAAAAAGAAAGAAGTAAATCCATCGTCCCCCTAATCAGGATAGCCATAAAGTTTGGGCATGTGTCCTCCAGTCTCTTTTTCTAATGGGTCATGTGTGTATATTTTATTTTCATAATTGGAGTCATATATAATTGCCTCCCCTTCTTTTCTTCAGTTGATGTTCTATTGAAAACATATTTCTGTGTTATTGTCTCTTCAAAAGCATGATTTTAAATGGCTGCATAACATCCCACTGCAAAATGGACCATACTCTACTGGCTGATTTCCCAGTTGTTGGACATTTGTATTATCTTCCATTTTTATTTTTGCTCTTAAAAATAACAAAGTGTGCTGGATATTTTTCATTTGTCTCTCTGTCCACCCTGAGCCCATATGGACTCTGTCAAAGGGCTCCCTGGATCCTGGCTTCAGTTAGGCCCAGTGAGCGGGAGGTGCCGGCAAGAGACCAGGAGCCAGGAGGAGGCTGAGAAGGAGCATTTCTTCCCATGGGCTGGCCACACGGTAAGTCGGGGAGTTGGAAGTCCTTCCCCAAGTTTTGGAAACGACTCACTCCCTGCCCTTTCAGGCCTTAATGTGGTAACGGCTCCTTTTTGCTGCTGGTTCCAGAATCCTACACCATCTCTTGCTCTCTTCACATCCTGTCCGTATTTTGTAAGTCATTTGGTTTTTTGGTTTGTTTGTTTTGTTTTAATTAAACGCTCTTCAAATTACTCAGCTTGAGCATACTGTTTCCTGACCGGATCCTGACAGATAGATGCACATGGCAGCTGACATTTTATACTTAAATCTTTGACTATCCTTAATTTGCCTCTAGAGGTTTCAGATAAATTCTTAAACGTGGATCAACAGACAGACATATGTTTGCAGCACTTCACTCCTGTTTGCTACAGTGATGCCAAATTATGCTCCTACGTGTACTCGTTGAAACGTTAACAATGATCACTTTGAATCTTCAAAATGTTGGTAAACAGGAAGTATTTCATGTTTCAATTTGCATTCCTTTGATTACCAGAGAGGATGAATGCTTTTCGCAAGTTTTAATTACTCTTATAAATGACCATGTCTTATTTCACCCTCTATCTCTTATGATGTCTACCTACCTATACTAACTATCATAAAAATTGTAACTGGTATTATCGTTATTACTGATTAGGGCAATCAGATGGATGGTTGAACTCTAAAAACACGCCAGAGGCTAAAGCTATGCTACAAAACAGACAGCACTGACAGTGTCTTTGAAATGAGAATGCTAAGGTGTCACATGTGTTTTCAATCAATGGTATAATAACTGTATTATAGAAGTAATAGCTAATAGTTATTGACTTTCTATTATTTGCCAAGTGCTTTTAAGTGAGTTCCATTTTTTTTCTCACCAAATCCTCAACATACATTCTGTTTGTTCAATATGCTTAATAACCATTGAACCATGTCTAGTTATTCTTTCCGAAGCCCCATCCCATCCCAGGTCTTGTAAGCAGAAGCAGCCCAATCTTTTGCTCCAAATAGCTTTTATCCAATGAGACATGAGCTCCAACATGATCCTGCTTAATTGGTGCCGTAGTATCTCTGACTTTTGGTTCCAAAATTCAGCAAATATGGAAAAGTTGAATTCCACCAGACAGACAAACTATTCTTGAATCCTCCCCATTCACTTTTATAAACACTGGGAGCTTGGAAGGTTATTGGATGTCATAAACAATCCAATAACATTTGAACCTTTTGCTGCTTAGAGCAAAGCGTTTGAGATTCATCTGTTGCAGAAAAAAGATTTGTAGAAAACAACCACATAAAAGTTACTTCCAACTTCTTTTTACAAGCTCTATTTGAGAGTGAAGTGAAAGATTTCTGGGGCAAAATGTAGCCAGTTTTGAGGTCTGGAGGCAAGCGTCTCCTGAGATAAGCCATATTGCCAAGCAAGCCTGGTGCCATGATTGTTTTGACAGTGTTCTCCCTCCTGCATTCCTCGCTTCTAAATACAACATTCCCCCTCAAATTTTTAACCTTTGCATTTTCCATTCTTAGAACATTAGTCTCACTTTCCTTATTTTACTGCCCTCTTCTTTTTCCATTTGCAAAGACAGTAGCAAGAATGCTGTTAGTTCTCTCTGGGGTTTGATCTGGCAGAAGAAAAAAAAAATGGTAGTTTTGCAGAACCAAATGCTATTTCTGAGCTCTGTGGCTTTGCAGAGATTTTTATTTCTGTAAGAGGTTGTGTTTTAAGTATTATAGTCTTAGATTTCTGCTTGTTGCAGTGGACAGCCAAGCCTCATTTTTAATTTCATATTACTTTGGCTGGTAGTGATGAGTCTGGAAGATGAAACAGGAATCAGGAACGACTATCCCGTTCCATACCTGCTAAAATTGCCTTGTTCATTTTCACAAAGAGCTAAAATTTAACAAGTAAAATGAAAGGAGTAGGAAGAAAAGAAATGACCCAACGCCCCAGTCCTGGCCAATGGCAGCATCTCATTCCATGGGTGCGGTCATCCAGATGTTAGCTCCGCCAAATGTGCAGCTCCATCAGTCCAAAGGCAGACCCACCTGTGCTGGGAGGCACTGATGTATATCTGAGGTCATGCCGCTCACCAAGTCACACAGTTAAATGAAAGGTGTTCTATCTTTAGGCGCAGAGTGTCCTAAGCCCAGCTCTTCTCTACTGGGTCTGCAGATCATTCAGGCTTTGTGTTCCCAGAGGAAGGAGAAGAGACCATTTGTCCAGGGAAATATCTGTAATACATGTTAAGTGGCTTGTGAGAGAGCCCTCTCATTTATTGGCTGAAACATGAAACGGAAAACATGTGCAGTGAGCATAGGGCCTCCACAGGCTCTCGCTTCTTCCCAGGAAACAGAGTGATGAAGGATGGAACAAACACGTGAATTCAGGCAGCCACATGCTTGGGTGTTTCACAATGCAAAAAGCATCTGTTGGGTGGAAATCCTGGGCATTGGGTTCAGAATTTATAGAGACAGATTGACTTCTAGTCTCTAGCGGGGATTCCATTCCCGTTGCTATGGGAATAGGTTTTTCCATTTAGCAAGGAGGAAGCAAGCCTTATTCAACTGTGTGTTTATTTATGTATTTGATGCACATTTACCGAATGCCAATGTCTGCATTAGGGACTGAGAAATAAGGCATAGACCTTACATTCAAGGAACTCATTCTCTAATGAGAAAATAAAGAAAGAGAAACTAATGTTTACAATAGAGTGGAGCCAGTGAGACTAGAGAAATGTACAAAAGAATGTGGGAGGAAATCCGGGGAGTGTAGAGATCTGTAAATCTCGAGTACTGGGTATTTGCTGCTTTTGGCCATCGAAGAGCCATTTTCCCTTCCTCTTGATAACATTACTTCAATTTTTATTTGAATATTCATTTCACTCATACCCCGCTGGCTGCATCCCTAGCCCAGGGGTAGCTGACTGGTTGAAGCCAACCAACACATCCCATGTTCCTCTGATCAGAATCGTTGGTTCAGAGCATATAATCCAATTCAGTGTAATTCAGGAGGGAGATGCTAGAGGCTTCTGGAGCAGACGCTCAATTGATCTTTTAAGAGAACTACTGAGAAACTCAGCCCTCTGCCCTGCTGGATGGCTATGGCCTCCTGGAACCGTATGTTTCATGAGAGGGGCCATTCTTGGAATGGAAAAAACACCGCAGAAAGTAGACAGTAGGAATTAAAGGTAATGGAGGTTTGGTGCCTGTGCTGAACCACCACAGCAAGCATTGTCTAAACCCATCTATCCCTATGATTCATCTTCAGTGGGATGAATTCATAATCTTTAATTATTATTTAAACCACTTTGGGTGGAGCTTTCTAATTCAGTTGACCCTCGAGCAACACGGATCTGAACTGTGTGGGTCTACTTATCACGATTTTCTTTTGACTCTGCCACTCCTGAGACAGCAAGACTAACCTCTCCCTCTCCTCCCTCACCTCTGCCTCATCCTCTTCCTTCTCAGCCTACACAACACGAAGATGACAAGGATGAAGATCTTTGTGATGATCCACTTCTACCTTCATGAATAGTAAACATATTTTTTTTATGATTTTCTTAACAATATTTTTTTCTCTAGCTTACTTTTTTGTAAAAATATAATACATAATACATAACATATAAAATATGTGTTAATCGACTGTGTATGTTATAGGTAAGGTCAACAGTAGGCTATCTGTAGTTAAGTTTAGGGAGAGACAAAAGTTATACATAGACGTTTTAACTGCGTGGGGCTGGCGCTCCTAATCCCCATATTTTTCAAGGTCAGCTGCACTTACACCAAAACTAGAAATTGTTTCAAAAAGGAGAGAAGGATGTATACTAATAAGTGACAGTTTGACACCTTGCCAGGCACTCTGCTAAGCACTCTATGTATGTAACTTTCTTAAATCCTCACAATACTCCTAGGTGGTAGATTATTTTTAACCCCATTTTGTCAGTTAGGTAATCAAGGCTTAGGTTAACTTGCTCAAGGGTACATAGAGCAAGTGTTGAATATTCTTAGAAGGGCAAATAAAATGGGGACTGAAAAATGTCCATTAGACTGAGCAATGCAAGGTGCACCAGGGAAATCTCAGAGAACTTCCAGAAAACATTTTGGGTGAGCGCTGAGAAAATAGAGCTGGATTGAGGTGGATTGATGTATGAATATGCAACAAGGAAACAGAGACAACTGTGTGGACATTTTGAAGCAGTTTGACATTAATCATGGCGTTTAGATCAGTTACGATGCTTTTGGATGCAAGTAACAGAAAACTATAATTCAAATGTTCCTAACAATAAGAACATTTATTTTTTTCACATAACAGGAAGCCCAGAGGGAAGGGAGGCTAAAATGTTGGTAGCTTAACTAATTCAACAATGTCATTAAAGACCTGGTTTCTCTAAGGTCTTGTCTCAGTTTTTGGTGCCCCATAATTTTAGCATCATATATCTAGGCATGGACTTATTTATATTTATGTATCCTCATTCATATGTATTGAGCTTAGTGAATCTAAATCTTCATGTCTATCATCAGTTCTGGAAAATTATTATCCAGTACCATAGGAACCATAGAAAATGGCTGCACAATGTAAGACAGCCATTGCATTTTTTTATGAGTAAGGCTAGCCTAGCAAGGGCTCAATTTTCTTACTTGAAAAATAAAGAGCTATGAAAATCAGATGAACCTGAATTCAAATCTCAGCTCTTCAAAGCTCAATTTTATCATTTATATCATAGAAGATATCAATATAGTCTCATCTTATTTGGGTGACGACAATTTGATCAGGTAATATTTAAGATACCTAGCAGGGACAGTGATCTTATTGTTCATGTTGTCCACGTCCAGTCAGAAGCTGTGACTATAGGGCTAGAGCCTAGGGCAGGTCTATATCTAAAGCTGCCCAGGTGAAGCAGCTGAACCATGTTTTATTCCATTTGCTACATATGCTGCATGGTTTAGGGCAAAGAAGGCCTGATTGGATTGATTCGGACTTTGAGATAGAGCTCCCCTGGCCATACATCAAATAGGCCACCTTATCTCCTGCCTGGAGACAGTCAGGATGGGAGTGAAACACTGGCTTGGTATCCTAACCAATCATGATGAGTTGCATCCTTAAGCAGCGGAATATAGCAGGTCAACACTGAGCACATTCAATGTGTCAGACTGCCTGCTGTGTATAGATATAAAAAAGACACAGTTAATTGCAGTATAGTGAAATAAGCAGATACCAAAACAGCTCATTTTATATAATGTAGTAAGTGATAAGATGAAGAGATTCATATAGTATACCAAGAGAGGATAGAGGAGGGGAAATCTATGCAATCTGGGGTTTTGAAAAAGTCTTGGGAAGAGAAGATGCCACATCTTGGTCTTCAAGGCTGGCTAAGAGTTAGCTAAGAGACTCATAAGAAAGAATTTTAAGAACATTACTCTGGAAAAAAAGGACTGTATGAGCCAAGGCACAGAGGTGCAAAAACGACCTGGTATGTTAACTACATACAGTTTAGTATTACCAGAAAATACAGCAAGGGACAAGAAAATATGGATGAGGCAACCAAGGGTCATGTCTTGAGGGACCTTACGGTGCATTTGTGCCCCTGTGCATTATTCATTAGATCCATAATTCCCAAAACTTTGCATGTATCAAAATCATTAAAAGAGCACAGATTTCTGATTCCAAAAGCCTGGGGAAAAGCCTGAAAATTTTCATTTTTTAACAATCCCCCAGGAGGTGCTGAAGCTACCAGTCCCTGGGCCACACTTTAGAAAGCTCTGCTGTAGAGGACACAGCATTACTGAAGGATTTCAGACAGGAAGTGATATGTTAAATTTTGCTTTTTTGCTCAAGCAGCCAGGACCAAGGAACTCTTATCTCATATGGTTGTACCATAGGTTTTACCTAGCCTGCTTCTCAAAGGCATCAATGCTTTTTTTTTTTTTTTGAGACAGAGTCTCACTCCATCGCCCAGGCTGGAGCACAGTGGTGTGATCTTGGCTCACTGCAGCCTCTGCCTCCTGGGTTCAAGTGATTCTCCTGACTCAGCCTCCTGAGTAGCTGGGATTATAGGGGTGCATGCCCAGCTAATTTTTTGTATTTTTAGTAGAGATGGGGTTTCACCATGTTGGCCAGGCTGATCTCAAACTCCTGACCCAGTGATCTGCCTGCCTTGGCCTCCCAAAGTGCTGGGATTTACAGGTGTAAGCCACCGTGCCTAGCCAGGATCAATGCTTTAAATAAGATATTCTAGACCTCCTTAAGCTTCAATGGAGAAAGGTTTTTCTGTTGGATCGTTCCTGATCTTCTTTTGACTATAAAAATTATATCTAACACTATACAGTCTATGTAAACTGACCAAAAGACCAGCAGAAATCAGACCACCTTTATTGACTTTGCCTTCTACCCTGATCCTGTGTTATCCCTAATGGCTTCTTTCTCCATTAGTACTAAAGAAAGACCATTTCCAAAGTGTTTGTGAGTCTGACAAAGGGACAAAGCTGTTCTTTGAATGAGATACCTCACAGTCTGACACGTGGTTTTGTTTGTAAAAGGGACATGAAGGTCATCTCAGCAGGCCTCTGGTGGTCATCTAATGAGAAGACAGTTGTGAAATCTCTCTGGGAATATCAAGCACAATGAGGGTGTTATTTTCTAGCCTTAGGGATACGTTTTTGGAGGAGGTTAAAGGAGGTGAGCCGGCTGGGTGTTAAGTGTTCCTGATGACCTCTCCTGCTATTTTGAGATAGGCCCTGGATACTGGCTTTTGATGGGTATTAGTTGGTTTCTGAGCATACCCAAAAGATACCAAAGACAAAGAGAAATTCTCAAGGCATTCAGTGTAGAATCCTAACACTCCATCTGTTGTTTATGCATGCTTCCCGCCTGATGTGGGAACACTCTCTAGGACAGCCCCCTTCAGGGTCTCGTTCCTGCAGTGCCTCTGGACTGTGTTGGGTGTCACCTACCCATTACACATTTATTATCTTGCACAACATGTCAAGAATCCAATTTACAAAATTCTCCTTCAAACCTGCCCTTTATTCTACTGTTTTCTGTCTCAGAAAATGGGCAGCAACAACCCAATCCTCTTTCATTCACTCACAAAATATTTATTACACATCACATCCTTTCCCATGATCCCGCATCCATTTTACTTGCTAACTGTCTCTCCATTCACTTCTCTCTAAGTTAACCACCATCACTACCACATTTCAAGCTACCAGTCCCTGTGACCTACAGGACTGCAATGGCATCCCATGAGACTCCCCAGGTGTACTCTGCCTCTATTCATGATTTGTAGCCAGAGTGACTTTTAAAATACAAATCTAAACATCACACCTGATGAAATAGTTCAGTATCTTCCCATTGCACTTAGAATAAAACCAAAATCTCTCAGCATGGCTTTTAGTAGCAACAACAGAAGCCGGAACATGACAGAATAACTCAGCAGCACTGCATCACCTCAACTGGAAATAAGGAAATAATGGGCATCTAAGAATTCTCTGCACTGAAAAACCACCCATGTAGTCATTTGTACACTGAAACTGAAAGAGTGCGAACCAACAGATATATTCTGAAGTATGTTATTCAAACAGAGGAATGATTCCATAAAGAAAACTGAAGATGCAGGAAAAATGAAGAGACACAAAAGTAGTTAAAAAAAGAAAAATGAGTAAATCTAAGATCATATGCATATTCATGACTAAAGAGATATAATAGAAAATAATAATATCTTGGAGTCAGTTTTAAAATATATTTTTGTAGACAATTAAAATTCAAAATGACAGTAGCATGTACCTTAAGAAGAGGTAAATGGAATTTAAAGGTTCTTAGTCCACTACATTGTTCAGGAGAAAAGTAGCATATAGATTATATAGATTATCATTAGTTTTATTTATCAAGAACACAACTTACATTGATAAGACAAAGTTTATTTATAAAACCATTAACCATGCTTATCTCTAGATTGTAGGATTATATGTGTTTTTTTCTACTTCTTGATAATGTTTTATACTTTCTAATTTTCTTTTCTTTTACTTTTTTTTTTTTTTTTTTTGAGATGGGGTCTTGCTTTGTTGCCCAGGCTGGAGTGCAGAGTGTGATCTTGGCTCACCACAACCTCCACCTCCTGGGTTCAAATGATTCTCATATGTCAGCCTCCCAAGTAGCTGGGATTACAGTATATGCCACCATGCCCAGCTAATATTTTGGTATTTTTAGTAGGGACAGTGTTTTGCCTTGTTGGCCAGGCTGGCCTCAAACTCCTGGCCTCAAATGATCCATTTGCCTTGGCCTCCCAAAGTGTTGGGATTACAGGTGTGAGCCACTGAGCCTGGCCCACTTTCCAATTTTCTACAATCAGTATATAGTATTTTTATAAATAGAAAGTAATAAAATATTAAAAATATAAAAAGTCATCTGTAGTGTAAGAAAATAATATAATTTTGCCACCTGTTAAGGACATAGGAAAACACTTTCCTACACTAGAAGAAATGTCAGACTCAATGACTTCAAGACCTTGTCTAATGCTAAAATTCCAAGTATTTGATATAATTTCTTTTGGGCCATTCAAATTTCACTCTTTCGAGGAGTAAGAACAGCAAAGCAATCTTCAGTTAGCATATGTGATTAACAGACTTACTCAGATAATCGTCACAACTCTCATCCAAAAACCAAACCTGAACTTAGACACTATCTGTTTCACATTCTTTCCTACCTTGATGTAGTCAAGTAAACTAGAAGCTTCGATCCTGCAACAGGAATAAAATGATGTTTCAGCCTAGAGGCTTTCAGATTGTTTCTGCCCACTTCTGGATCCACTTGGGAATATGTGTGATACTGCAGCCAAATTTCCCCTGGGATATCTTAAGTTTGAATCCCTGACTCTGAAGCCAGTGCACCATGTAATCTTGGAGAAATTCACAAGCCAGTGCCTTAGTTTCTGGCTATGTAGGGAGTAGGAAGAAGGGCAGGGCTGGAAGTGATAAGTTCCCTGAAGAATGTTGGAAAACTCCCTAACACTTTGCACAGCTTTGAGATAGTGTGAGCAGGGGTCAGACTCCACCAAAGGTCAAATGGACACATGCCCAGTGACCTGGGGATACCAGGGGTGGGGAGCAGAGGGGTGGCCTAAACTTAGTGCACTTTTCACAAAGACGGATGGAAGCAGATGTGGCTCTGGCTCTCAGGAAAGGAAGTCTATCCTAGTCTATCACATCCTGAAGATTTTCCCAGTCTACTCAGCAGAGGCCACTGGACCTTGGGTGTGATGTTAAGGGCCAAATCCTAAATACCTTGAGCCTTTTCCAATTCTACAGTAGTGGGAAAACATCTTGTGTTGGTTGACCATAAGATAGCCTGCCAAGAGGGAGAAGGGAAGGCCCTGCTTTTTGCAGCGTCTTTCCATGTGGGTGTGGGTGTGGGTGTGACACATGCCCCAGCACAGCACAGGCACCACAGCATCTGATGTCCCCTGAGAATTTTGGACAGTTCTTCAGAAGAGACCTCCAATGTTCACCAGATGCTTATTTTCCATTATCTTCAACAAACAGCCATGTGCCGGCTGTTCTAACAACTCTAGAAACAGGAAACTCACTCCCTAACTTGGCGGCCTGATTTCGCTTTTTTCATGTCTCTTGGAAATTCCTTCCTTGTAAAGCACAGAAACTTATTTCCTTGTAGGTCTTTTCTTTCTGGTCTTACATGGAATGACCATAATATTTATTGTCTAAATACAAGTTCATGTTTGAGACTACACAGGGGAATTATTAATAATTGCATCAGGAAAATAGGGGTAGCCTGGGACTCTCTCCTGGCAAAATAAGGCATACGGACCATCCCAGCCTTAGGTTTACCCCAGGGATAACTGGAACAACCTTGTCCCCCCTCCTTCAGAATCACTAATGTTCAAAGGTACTTGAATTTCCCCAAGTCTTCTCTCCTCTAGAATAAACAAGTCTTCTCTTCTCTGCTTTCTTTAGTAGAAAGAGAATCAGACTGAGAACAAGAAATAGCTGTGTAACTTTTGGGGGCTTCATCAGGGAGAGTCAGTTGCCTCCCAAGATCCAGTGTTATATCCTGGCATCCCAGAAAAGAAAGCAATTTGTAACATTCCGAAACGTGAGAAGTCTATCAGAAGGACATGAGATGAGCTGTACGAATTGTGAAACATAAATTGTGGTTTTATTTGTTCTGCAGAAGCATTTTAATGCTGCCTTTTAAAGCTGCAAATTTTTCAAAAGGCAGGATGGCGTGGTGGCTGTGGATGCCAAATTTTGGTCTGCAGGCCTGAGGCAGAGCTGGTTGCATCAGAATCTGCTGGGAAATGGATTAAAAATTAGATTCCTGGGCCTCACCTCAGAATCTCTAGAGAGGCCACCAGCATTTGTATTCTGAAAAGTTGTGGAAGCAATTCCAATGATAAGCCAAGTTTGAGACCCACCAGCAAAACGACCAAAAGCACCAACTTTGGCGCCATACATTCATTCACTTCACACATATTTAACAATCACTTACTATGTGCTAGACATTTTCTAGGCACAGGAGAGCCAGCAGTAGACACATACACCCTTTCTCTCTCTCTCAGCATAAAAGTCAAAAGATTTGTGGTCAAGGGCCAGTCTGATACCACTAGCTATGTGGCTCAACTTCCCAATGCCTTAGTTTCGATAATACCTACCCCATAGGGTTGTTGCGATGTTTAAATAAGGTAATATATGTAAAGTGCTTACCCCAGTGGCTGGTCTACAGCGAGCACTCAGTAAATGTTAGTTATGTAGACCACATCATGTTGATAGTGATGTCAAAAGCAACAACAATGAAAAAGCAAAAGCAAAGAAAGTTTACTAGTTTTATCCTATGGATACACTGAAAGACAATCTACGATCACATCCAAGTTTTCTGTGAACCATGCAGCCACTTTTTCACTATGATTTTGCATGGTCTTTCTTTAGAGATTCCATCCAACACTAATGTTCTGTAAACCCCAAACCACTCAAATGTGCCAAAAAAAGAAAACCTTCAGGCAGTTGGCCACACTGCTGGCTTTCTCCTAGACCATTCAAGCTCCTGGTGCTTGCCTTGACATGGGATCCGGAAGCCAAATGCATCATTCCAGGAATGATCTGAATTTAAAAATATATAGGAAAACAAATGGCAAGGGAATTGTTGTAAGGAGTTGAGCTATCACTTCTATCTTATTGCTCTAGTTGCTTTACATGACCAGGCCTCAGGCCAGGTTCATCTCAATAGTTGAGATAAGGCAGAAAGACAATGGGCAGAGATGGAAAGGATATGTGGAATAAGACCACCAGGGAGTGAGGCAGGGCTATGGAGGAGGAGGCTGAGAAGCTGCCTATTTTGCAAGCAATAGCTTTTACTCCTCCAACGAGGTCAGCAGAGATTTTAATGAGAACATCTTGGCCAAAGCCATGATTCACTGTCCAAAACTGGGCTGGGCCCCTCACACTGGGAGAATTTCACAGTTTTTCACATTATTCCCAAACCCCACTCCTCTGTTTAAGGGTGTCACTCAGAGTTTATTAAAAAAGGGTCCAAATGCCTCCATTCATATGTCCTAAGGGGCCAGAGGCTTGGGAAGAGTAGCAGTGGCTATGAGGGCAGCCAGAAGCAGGGATAAAGGGCAGTTCTGGGAGATATTAGCAAGACAGCTTGTAGGAGGAAAGCTCAGCTCTCTTTGCTCACACAGCCTGGGTTCAGAGCCCTGAAGAGAAGCAAACACTGAAATGCAATGGAAGAACAGGAAGTTGAAAGAAAGAGCAGTTTCCAAGAGGCAACTGGCCAGCTATAGTGCTGCCATGTGCAGGCACCTAGCCTGGGCATTGCACAGTTCCAGAGGGTACCATCCATACAGAGCAGAAATAAGCAGATATTTTCTGCAAAGGACCAAATAATAAATATTTTTGGTTTTGCAAGTCATATAGTCTCTGTCACAACTATTCAATTCTGCCATTGTAATCAGGGTTGTTGAATAACATACAGGACACCATGTATTTTAATTTGCTAAATATGGCAACCCTATTTGCACACAACAGTAGCCGTAAACAATACATAAACAAATGGGTACAGCTGTGTTCCAGTAAAATTTTCTTTATGGAAGCAGACAGTGGAGCAGATTTGATGACGATGTGAATGACAACCCCTGGAGTTGTGCAATGCAGCAGTGCTTTCCAGCCAACAGTGCCAACAAGACACCCAGTTTCCAAATGGTATGGTGGCTAGAGCAATGATTTTCAAATGTGTTTGAACATAAGCTCCGCAGTAAGATACACGTTTTAAACCATGATTAAGCATCACAAAAACATACTTAACCACACCAAGTGTGATGTACTACATTTTATTATATTCTGTTCAATTTTTTAAATGTTCGTGGCAACTCATGCAATTAACTTTACAATCTTCTGATGGATTTTCTGGACTTTCAGCCAGAAGATCTGAGTTACAGTCTTTTCTTTTTTTTTCTTTTTTTTGAGACGGAGTTTCGCTCTTGTTGCCCAGGCTGGAGTGCAATGGCACAATCTCGGCTCACCGCAACCTCCGCCTCCTGGGTTCAGGCAATTCTCCTGCCTCAGCCTCCTGAGTAGCTGGGATTACAGGCATGCGCCACCATGCCCAGATAATGTTTTGTATTTTTAGTAGAGACGGGGTTTCACCATGTTGACCAGGATGGTCTTGATCTCTTGACCTCGTGATCCACCCGCCTCGGCCTCCCAAAGTGCTGGGATTACAGGCATGAGCCACCGCGCCTGGCCTACAGTCTTAAATTCTAACTCTTGCCAGCAGTGTATCCTTAGAAGAATTACCTCATTGGAGAATTTACATCTGGAAATGGGATTCACAATCACTTCAGAGTGACTTTGTGGGACAAACATGAAACAGTTCCATTCGTCAAACTGTGGTATAATTACCATTGGTGATACCTGAGATGGTTTTAGGTACACAGGTGAACATTGCCTGCACTTATTTTAATTCTATATGAAAACATACAATTTATGTTGAATGTATGATGTTAGTTGTAATATAAAGCTTCCTTTTAAAATAAAGTTACTTTAAAAATAGGATGATTTATGTAAAGACAAATATTAAGCAAATAGTATTACAAGTTATAGGTGATAGTTGTGAATTTATGCAAGTGGCAAGTAAGTGAAGTTTAGGAAGCTTGGAGATGATGTATGAACAAGTACAAACTAAAAGATGGTAGGAGTGACATGGTGGTCCTTTGTTGACTTGAGCTAAGTGCCAAATTCACTGTGCATTCTCCAGCACTGAGAATTGGATTGGCTCACAATTGGTGATCAATATGTGGTTATGACACATGGATGAATGGATGTTGGATGGATGGATAGATGGATGGATGGATGATGGCTGGGTCAATGGGTGGATGATGGATGATGAGTAGAGGGTAGATGAGTGATGGATGGATGGATGACGGATAGATGAATGAATGGATGAATAATGAGTGAATTGGTAGATGAATGATGGGCAGATGGATGGATGGTGGATGATGAGTAGACGGATGATGAATTAATGGATGGATGGATGAATGGATGATGGATGATAGATGAATAGATGAATGATGGATGGATGATGAATGATGGATGAATGGGTGGATGGATTCATGGATGAATGGGGAAATGAATGAAATAATTAAACGCCAACATTTTGGAGTCAGAAGAACTTAGTTTAGAGTTACAAAGAATGAAGCATGGTGTCAAAGGTGTCAGTGACTTCAGGGCCTGGGGGTGGGAGGGTGGAGGCAGATATATTCTTGCTCTGAGGTGTCATCTGGATGCTAAAATCCTCTACGCTGCCATAAGTAATATTGAGCCATGGAAACATCAGGCTGAAACAGGAAACACTAAGTTGATGTCAGCTCTGTTGCCCACATAGAAATGTCATTCCTGGACATAGGCACTTACAGTAAATATCTAGTGAAGAGAACAGGAATAGAAATATCTCCAACTATAAATCCTTGGAAATGTAGTGTCATATAATTCTGAACTGCTAGTCATTTGCTGATGAGAATGGCACCTTCTAGGTGCAGCCCACAGGTTCAGAGGGCATCAGGGACCAGCAACAATCACATCAAAAGGACAAGGAAACTCAAGTGCATTGGGCTGCCCTACTCAGGTCAAATTCCAACAGAGGAGATTTTTGCATTGGCAGAAAGGGAATGATATCTGACATGCAAATGACAGCCCTTATAATTCAAACAGTCTCTACTTCTTTTATGAAGAAATATTTTAAAAAACATGAGGTGCTCAACTTATTTTTTCAATCCCAGGACATATCCATCTTCTTTTACCTTCCAGTTTCATGCTGAAAAATTTAAAGTGATACTACTTTCATCTCTTCCCTCATTTCAGTGTAGGAGAAAAACTCTGATGAACTGACGCATAGAGAGAGCAATTTTTACGGATAGAGGGGAACTGTGCAAAGGTGGTGACAGTCCAGCCTCTGTAGAGAAATCCTGAATCATCGTTTGCTAGCAAGTTCTTCCACCTCTCTGTGCCTCAGTTTCCATGTCTGTAAAGCAGGGAAAAATCTATGGAGCTGTTGTGAGGATTAAATGAATTGGCAAAGGCAAAGCATCTCGAAGTTTCTGGCACCCAATAGTAAGCACACAATAGATGTTACCTGATTTTATCCTGTGTACTTACTTTGTACAGAAACTTTCACTTCAATAATGTTATTTAATCCTTAAAAAATCAAAAATTATTCCTAGTTTGCAGATCAAAGGTTAAGTGACTTACCAAAGTCTAGTAAATAGTAAAAGTAGGATACAAACCAAATTCCTTGTCTTCCTGTCTTTCCTGCCGTCTTACACTACTGTACTAATCTGATTCACCAATTAAAAGCCATTCCCATAAAGCATGAATTCTACTAGGCTATATTTTAAATTTTTCAATCTAACAATAGAATGGACCCCCTTTTTGCCCATCTTTATTTGTGTGTGTGTGTGTGTGTGTGTGTTTTGAGGTTGAGATACTTAACCTGATACTTAAATCTGATTCTAATCACCCTGAAGGCAAACCTCATTTCATCTGTATCTTATGACTTGGCGGGAGGGTATACAGAGTAAGGATTTGGTGACAAGAGATGGCTTAGGGTGGCCCCCACTTGGTGTGGGCCCCTACTTTCCCACAAAGGCTAATTTAGGAGGCAGAGGGTGCTAAAAGCAGATAGAAATATTAAAGGCTGTCCTTTGCTTACCAGCTTCTGCCAGGACCCAAGCATCTTCCAGCCCCCTTCCCAGACCTAGTTCCACCCTCAGTACAAGACATCTCAGCCTCTGAGAGACTCTAAGGTGGGAAAGGAATGGGCATATATGAAAATGGGAAGGAGAAAGGAGCAAGAACATTGAGGGAAGTTTTCTCAGTGGCTTGTGATTTTCCCTAAAGAAGGAAACAAGGGCATGGCATGAGTGAGGAAAGGCGGGTGGGGGCCTAGATTGTAATGGGAGAGAGCTGACTCAATGGGAAAAAGAAATGCCAGAAGACTGTGAGGGCCATTTACTAAGGAAGCCAAGAATGCTACTTCATTATTTCACTCTAACTGTGCGTTTCTTAGAAAAACAGCTTGGACTCTTGAAACATCAGGCCGTCATCCCTAAGTCCCTTTGAGGATGGATGGTGATATAGTTTGACTGTGTCTCCACCCAAATCTTATCTTGAATTGTAGCTTCCATAATTCCCATGTGTTGTGGGAGGGACCTGGTGAATCAGGGGGCAGTTTCCCCCATACTATTCTCCTGGTAGTGAATAAGTCTCAGGAGATCTGATGGTTTGATAAGGGGATACCCCTTTTGCTTGGTTTGCTCATTCTCTCTTGCCACTGCCATGTAAGAAATGCCTTTTCCCCTCCACTATGATTGTGAGGCCTCCCCAGCCATGTGGAACCATGAGTCCATTAAACCTCTTTTTCTTTATAAATTAGTCTCAGGCATGTCCTTCTCAGTAGTGTGAAAATGGCCTAACACAGATGGTGAGTTCATTCGGCTCTATGTGGATTCATTCAGCCGCCACGTAAATCTGCATTGAAGACATACTACGTGCCAGGGAATCCATGGACTCTGAGGACACAATGGTAGTAGAAATAAGAAAATGCCTCCACTTTCATGGAACTAACAGTCTAATGTGGGAGATGATCAATAAGCAAAAAACAACCATTTTCATAAATAAGAAAACAGGGTATAAGGAGGGAGGATAATGGGGAACACCTTCTGAACTCTGGGGGTGGTTCAGAGATGGCCTTACAGAAAGCAGGATAAGAGCATCCAGCTGAGGAACAGCATGTGTGGAAGGGGCTAGAGGAGAAAGGAGCTCCTAAGGGCAGGAGCCTAAAGTGCAGGAAGCAAGGGGCAGTGAGGCCAGAGGGATTGGTAGAGGGGTAAGCAGGTCAGGTGGGGCCTGGCAGGGTTTAGATTTTATTTTGAGGGTCTTTGAAAGCCAACTGGGACATCCATCTTCGTACCCGATGAGGCTCTCTTCCCAGCAATGTCCAAGTTGAACATTCTAAAAGTTTTAGGTTAAAGTAGTATCTTTGCATCACCTACACTGCCCCCAGGCTCTCAGGACCAGACAGCATATTTGGGAAATGCCTGGTAAGTAGTGTCACACTAAACACAAACATTTTGTCTTAAGAGGGCTCACCACCTTGGACCACATTGCCCCAAACCACTGGGAAGCTTTGTAAACACGCAGATGGATACCTGGGCTCCACCTCAGGTCCCCTGCATCAGAATCTTGAGGGGGTGGGGTTGGTAAAGTCAAGCTCCAGATGTGACTTTACTGTCTCACAAAGTTCCAAATTGCCTCTTCAGGCTCATAAAATCTCCGTCATACCAAACATGGAGCCCAAAGAGAATGGCTTTTCCTCTGTTGATAAGGACTCAACCAAAGCATTCCTTCCCTGCTTTGTTTACCTGCCACGGGCCTCTTAGCAAAGCACACCTGTCCATCTGTCAATATTTACTCTGTCTGCTGCCCTCAACAAAAGAAGGGAAAAGTGTTTTCACTGTCAAGCTAGTGTTTATACAAAGGATTTGTAGGCTTTCTCAGAGCCATGGAAAATCCATCACCCTCAGTTAACCTGTGCCCTTAATGAGGTGGTAGCTTTTCTCCCACCATCCCATCCATTAGGGATGACAGTATGTAGCTTGTCAACCAGTAAGCATTCAGGTTGAAAATTATTTCACCCAGAAACCTGGGGAGACAGATGCTTGAAGTGTAACCCAATCTCACAGGGCGAAGCCTGCCCTGCTGATTACAGAGGACTGTCCCAGTAGGGCTTCATCTGGGACCCAATAGGAAGAGATCCACAAATGCCAAGACACTTATAAGAAGCCAATATTCTTCGGCACTCAGAAAGCTTATCAGCCCATTATATCTGCTCCAGTCAGTATTTCACTTAATGTAACTTCCAAGGGAGGGCTATTTTGAGTCAAAAGAAATTGAGATTCTTGTTGCTGGAACCAAGCATTGCTCAGAGGCACACACTCCTGAGAGGTGGCTGGGCTCGGCTTCCAGGGAGAACAACCGCCTGCCTTTGTCAGGCTTTGGACATCCAAGCCACCTGGGATAGACAAACTGAAAAGCCATTTGTAGGGTGCAGGAGGAAAAACAAATCCGATCTCTGCCTTTGTCATTCAGAAGAGCCCTTGAGGTTTATGAACCAATCCAAGGGGCAAAAACAAACCACACCTGCGAAAGAGCTTCAGGGGCCACATACACTCTGCTGGAAGTACAGCCCAGACCTGCCATCCCGGTTCCCACTGCATGCCCAGTGCTGAGCTGGGCACTGAAAAGTAAACCAAATGATGTGTGACTCACAGTGCATTTGTACCAGCCTTTAGAGGGGCTCAAACTCATCACAAAATGCATGGAAGAATCTGGGGGATCCTAGCTCTCCATGGGGGGGGGGGGAATAAATAATCATAACAGATATGTCATTTACTGAGTACCTTACTCATTGAATTAAAACTCAGTCCAACTCTCTGAGATAGGTCCTGTTATCTTTAAAACAGGGACAAAACTAGGACTCATCCCAGTGGAGTGTTCTGAGACAGAATCCCAATAGAATAGTATCTACAATGTACTTAGAATAGTCCTAGCATGTTTAGGCCCTCAGGAAGTGTTAGGTACTTTTTATTATGATGATTATTACTGCTACTACTACTTTTATTAGTTTCATTTTATAGCGGAGAAAACTGAGGCTTGGAGAGGTTATGGAATTAGCTGAAGGTCACCTGGGCAATGAGCAAGAATCAGCATCAAACGCTGGGTCTTCTGGCTCTAGAGAGTGATGTCTTCTCTGTCAGGCTGTAAAATGCTTGCTCTGCTCTAACTGTGGGTGGGGTGTGAGGACCTCACTTCCTCCGGAAAGAATCCGGGGCCAGCAGAGGATCTATTCCTGGTACCTGGGTCGTGGTGTACTGCCGCCCTCGCACTGTTCCCATCCACCTCCCACACAGACTGGGCTGCACTCTCTGAGCTCCCCTGCTCCCTGGAAACAGGCAGCTCCTCTCTGGGTGCTGGCACATCCCAGAACCTGTTCTCCAGGCCACTCCTGGAGTGGCCACAGTGTGAGAACCCACACCTTCTCCCTTGGAGGCCCTTTGTCAGGGACACAGGGGAAACAGGTCCCCTCCTCTCCTGAACCTTGGCTCTCTCCCTTCCTAAGCCTCTTGAGCTGGCACCTGGCTGGGGCCCCAAGAGAGGAACAGAGTTCCTTTGTGAGGGGAACTAACTCAGGTCTCTCATCGCCAACTCCCGAGAGTATGAGGCTGGTATATTTGTTTTCTTCTTGCTGCCATAACAAATTCCCACATACTTTGTGGCATAGAAAGCTAAAAATTACTGTTAACAGTTCTAGATGCCAGGGCTAAAGTCGTGGTGTTGGCAGAGCTGGTTCCTTCTGGAAGCTCCAGGGGAGAATCCATTCCTTGCCTCTTCCAGCTTCTAGAGGCTGCCTGCATTCCGAGGCTTGTGGCCACATCATTCCAATCTGTTTCCTGTCCTACCTCCTCTGACTCTTATCCTCTTCCAGGGACCTTGTGATTGCAATAGACCCACACAGATAATACAGAACAATCTCCCCATGTCAGGATCCCTCACTTTATCACATCTGCAAAGCCTCTTTTTTCATGTAAGGGAATGTGTTTGCAGGTTTTGAGGATTATAATGTAGACATATAAAGAGGAATTTGAGGGCTGTGATTCAAACTAGCACAACTGCATTCCTTCAGCAAGTTTTCACTTCATTCCAGCCAGACCTAGGCGCTGCACCGGGCAGCAGGCACTGTTTTCAAGGCCTACAAAACAGCTAGACCTGTTGATGTGAGTGGTCTCATGTTCATAGCTTCTTGGAGGTACAGATTGCTTCTTGCGTGACTCCCTCCTTTGCGCCTAGCACATACTAACAGCTAACGCTTATTATATGCCAGACTCCATCCAGAACACCATAAATCTATGATCAGCATTAATGCTCACAGGAACACTATGAGTAGGTACTATTATCTCTCCACAGATGGGGAAATCAGGGCTCTGGGGCTTCTTACCTTTCCTAAATCCTACAGCTAGTGAGGAAGGGCCATGATTGAAGCCTGGACAGTCTTACCCCTGAGTCTCTCTTATAACCACTGTCCCACCCGGCCTCCCAAATAGCAGCTCTCAGAAAGTGCCTATGGAAAGGAGGAAATGGAAGACCTGGGAAACTAGAACTACACTTTCAGGGACTGAGCTCTTAAGTGTCATAAAAGAGTGGCCCTTTCATGAAAGGGAGGCTAGAAAGGAGGGGGTCCCAGAGCCTCTAGGTAGGCTCTGCCAGGTGCACACCCCAAGTGCTTAGAGGAGGGCTACAATCTCAGGAAACTCCACATGAAGTCATGCATATTTCACTACAGGTCCCCCCTCACCCCCAACTCCTGGGTGCAGCCTGGGGGAAGGAGCATATCTGCTTTTCCTGACCATCTTATATTTCAGGACTAGCACAGTCCCCGCTCATAGTAGAGGTTTGATTCATAAAGTTTGATTCCAGGAAATGACTTAGAGGTGCACTGAATATACATTCTGACCCGATCCTGAATAGGTAAATGTTAAAAGGCAAGAAGCAACCAAAGCCAAGGTCAGAGCAGACCACGACCATCACAGAGGAAATCTAGGGTGATCCTAGCCTATTTCCCCAGAAAGTGGTGCCTGAGTCAGAGGATTTATGGGAATTATGTCACTCCATAGGGACCATCCCTGGGTACAGGGGTGAAGGCAAGGGCAAGGAGGTAAGGAAGGAGGGGGCATTTACTTTCCATTGCTGTGTAACTACCCCAAAATTCAGCAGCTTAAAGCAACAAGCATTGATCATCCTACAAGGTTCTGAGGGGCAGGAACCCAGGTGGCTGGGCTAGAGGGCTCTGCTTCAGGATTTCTCATGAAGAGGCAGGCTGTGGGCTGGAGCTCCCACATTTCTAAGCCCCTCATGAAACTGCTGTCAGGAGGCTCCTGTCCCCTGCTGCATGGGCCTCACATGACATAGTAGCTGGCTTCCCCCAGAGCAAGTGATGGGAAAGAGGAATTCGATAGGGTGTGTATCAGTGCGCTTGGGCTGCCATAACAAATTATCACAGACTGTGTGGCTTAAACAACAGAAGTTTGTTTTCTCACCACTCCAGAGGCTACAAGTTTCAGAGCAAGGTGGCGACCTCATTTTATTCTGAGGCCTCTCTTTTTAGCTAGCAGACGTGTGTCTTCTTACTGCATTCTCACGTGGCCTTTCCTCTGTGCATGGGTATCCCTGCTATCTCTCCAGGTGTTCAGAGGGATGTTTGTCAGGTGTATTCTGACAAATACAGTAGCCACATTGGATTAGAGACCTTCCTTGTGGCCTCATTTTAACTTAATCACCTTGATCGTGACCTTATCTCCAAATACAGTCCCATTCTGAGGCACAGGGAACAGGGCTTCAATGTGTGAATTCTGAGGGAACACAATTCACCCCTTAACAGAGAGAAAGAAAGACTCCAACAAGGAAGCCAGAGTGGTTTCATAACCTAACCTTGGAAGTGGCATCTCATCACTCCTGCCAAAGTCTATTATCTACAAGGGAGGCATGAAGTCCAGCCTACACTCAAGGAGAGAAAAGTGGAACTCCATCTGTTGAGTGGATGAATATCAAAGAATTTGTGAATATATTTTTAAATCCAGCACAGAGGGAGAGCCAAGAGGAGGCTGCATTACTGCAGTGGCCACAGCCATGCGTGACTGACTGATGGGTCCTGTGGGACTAGTCCCTGAGAAATCCATGAACTGTGCCTCGGGACTATGTATGGTCAGGGCAAAGGGGAAGAATTTATTCACCAGCTCCCGTCAGTTGGTTGCTGCCCCCACATGGGGTACTAACTCCCCTGGCCTCCAGGCTGCTCAAGCAGGGCAGGCGGTGAGGTGCCCTAGAGTCAATAGGGGAGCCCGGGCAGGTGTGAGAGGCTCAAGTGTGGGCCTGAGGCCAGGCACTGATGTCGGTACCTATGTGAAGATGGTCGGGGTCAAGCAGATCTGGTGACCACAGCTGTTTTGGGACAAGGTGGGTGAGTCCTGAAGGATCTTAAATTCTATCCACAATTGGCTTATTATTACCATTGTGTTATTAAAAATATTAATAGGCTGGGTGTGGTGGCTTACACCTGTAATTCCAATACTTTGGAAGGCCAAGGCAGGAGAATTGTTTGAGCTCAGGAGTTCTAGACCAGCCTGGGCAATATAGTGAGACCCCATTTCTACAAACAAAAATTTAAAAACTAGCCAGAGCCTGGGCAACACAATGAGATGACCTTGTCTCCACAAAAAATGTTAAAATTAGCGAGGCATGGGGGTGTTTGCTCATCATTCCTGCTACCCAGGAAGCTAGTGCAAGAGGATCGCTTTAGCCCACTTCAAAGAGTTTGAGGTTATAATGAGCTAGGATCACACCACTGGACTCCAGCTTCAATGACAGAACAAGACCCTGTCTCTTAAAAAAAAGAAAAGAGACCATCCTGGCTAACATGATGAAATGCCATCTCTACTAAAAATACAAAAAATTGGCCAAGTGTGGTAGCACGTGCCTATAGTCCCAGCCACTCAAGAGGCTGAGGCAGGAGAATCACTTGAACCTGGGAGGCGGAGGTTGCGGTGAGCCAAGATCACACCACTGCACTTCAGCCTGGGTGACAGAGCGAGACTCTGTCTCAAAAAAATTTAATAAAGAAATGAGTAAAGAAAAGAAAAGAAAACGAATAGTTGAATTTCAAATCTTTGATGCCAGAGTGCTGCCCAGTGACTTCCTGGTGGCATCCACTGCAGCAGTCACTGTGGTGACTATTCCAGACACTTGCACTGAGGAATGGAGGAGCAGCGTGCTTTCTGATCCACAGTGCTATAGCGACCACTGGCAAAGATGCTACCACCACCTCTGGGTTGTTCTTCCTCTCTGAAAGGGACCGAGCAGAGCAAGGCCTCTGCTGTCCCAGGGCTGAAATAGGTTTCTGTAAAGTCTGTTTCTTACAGTTTGATCCACAGGAATAAAACACAGTTTGAGTATCATATCGTTCTCCTACACACTGTTATTTTCTTTGTATTGTGTGTATCTTTTTATGTCTGAGGACTTACCATAGATGGTGCTTCACATGATTCGGGAGGTTTTTCCCCTTTGAGGAGGGAAACTTGGCATTTTAATTTTTTTAAATTCACCCTCACAAGAGATGAAGCCTTCCAAATAAAACATTTTCTCCAAAGATTCATGGCCTACATGAAAAATAAATATCGATTTTCTTTAAGGTTATTTAAGGGGTGTGACAAATAATTCTACAAGCATGAGCCTTCTAATCTAAATTATTCTGTATTATCTGGTCATGTATTATTATTCAAACTTTTTAAAGATTTGTTGGCCCAAAGAGGCTATTAGTTAGTTTTTAAAGTTATCTAGCTAACCTACTAATTTTTAAATATCTATATTAACATCATATTCTGCATTTATTAACTATTTGAAAGATATGGGAATTGTTTTGCATTTGAAATTAATAATTTTTTATTGCTATCATTAGTTATCATAGCATTTTGCCACAATAATTGCAGACATGCCTTGTTTTAATGTGCTACATTTCATTTTGCTTTGCAAATATTCATTTTTCTTTACAAAATGAAGGTTTGTAGCAACCCTGCATCAAGTAAGCCTATTGGTATCATTTTCCCAACAGGATGGGCTCACTTTGTGTCTCTATGCCACATTTTGGTAATTCTTGAAATACTGCAAACCTATTTATTATTACATCTGTTATGGTGATCAGTGAGCAGTGATCATTAATATTACTATTGTAATTGTTTTCAGGCGCCATGAACTGTGCCCGTAGAAGATGGCAAATTTAAATCATAAATGTTGTGTGTCCTGGCTACTTCATTAAATGTTGCTCTCCTGTCTTTCTCCCTCTCCTTGGGCCTCTTCATTCCCTGAGACACAATAATATTGAAATGAGATAATTAATAACACTACAATGGCCTCTAAGTGTTCAAGTGAAAGGAATGGTCACACATCTCTCACCTTAAATTGAAATGATTAAGCTTAGTAAAGAAGGCATGTCAAAAGCCAAGGTAGGATGAAAGCTATGCCTCTTACACTAAACAGTTAGCAAGGTTGTGGATGCAAAGGGAACGTTTTTGAAATAAATTAAAAGTGCTACTCCAGTGAACATGTGAATAATAAGACAACAAAACAGCCCTCTTGCTGATATGCAGAAAGTTTTAGTGAAAAGTTCTAGATAGATCAAACCAACCATAACATTTTATTAAGCCAAAGCCTGATCCAGAGACAGGCCCTAACTCACTTCAATTCTATAAAGACTGAAGGAGGTGAGAAAATTGCAGAAGAGTTGAAAGTGAGCAGAAGTTGGTTCGTGAGGTTTAAGGAAAGAAGCCAGTGAAAGGTGAAGCAACAGGTACAAATACAGAAGCTGCCGCAAGTTATTTAGAACATGTAGCTAGAATAACTGATGAAGGTGACTACGCTAAACAACAGATTTTCAATATAGATGAAACAGCTTTCTATTGAAAGAAGATGCCATCTAGGACTTTCATAGCTAGAGAGGAGTCAATACCTGGCTTCAACGCTTCAAAGGACAGGCTGATTGTCTTGTTAGGTAGAGGTTCATTCAGCTGGTAATTTTAAGTTGAAGCCCATGTTCACTGACCATTCTGAAAATCCTAGGGCCCTTAAGAATTCAGCTTAATCTACTTTGCCTGTATTCTATAAATGAAACTACAAAGCTTGGATGACAGCACATCTGTTTTACTGAATATTTTAAGCCCACTGTGGAGACCTACTGCTCACAAAAAAAGATTCCTTTCAAAATATTACTGTTTCTTGACAATGTACCTTGTCAATCCAAGAGCTTTAATGGAGATGCACAAGCAGATTAATGTTGTTTTCATGCCTGTTAACACAATTTCCATTCTGCAGCTCATGGATCAAGGAGTGATTTTGACTTTCAAGTCTTATTATTTAAGAAATATATTTTGTCAGGCTATATCTGCCATAGACAGTGCTTCCTCTGATGGATCTAGGCAAAGTAAATCAAAAACTTTCTGCTAAGGATTTACCATGCTAGATGCCATTAAGAACATTCATGATTCATGGGGAGAGGTCAAAATATTAATGTTAACAGGAATCTGGGTTCCAGTCTTCATGGATGACTTTGAGGGGTTTAGGACTTCAGTGGAGGAAGTAGCTGCATATGTGGGAAAAAGATTAAAAGAACTAGAATTAAAAATAGATCCTGAATAAGTGACTGAATTGCTACATCTCATGACAAAACTTGAATGGATGGGGCATTGCTTTTTGTAGTTGAGAAAAGAAAGTGGTTCCTTGAGATGGAATCTACTTCTAGTGAAGATGCTGTGAACATTGTTGAAATGACAACAAAAGATTTAGAATATTACATAAACCTAGTTAACAAAGCATCAGCAGAGTTTGAGAGGAGTGATTCCAATTTTGAAAGAAGTTCTACTATAGGTAAAATGCTAACAAATAGCATCATATGCTACAGAGAAATATTTCATGAAAGAAAGAGTCAATCAACGAGGCAAACTTCATCGTTGTCTTATTTTAAGAAATGGCCACAGCCACCTCAGCCTTCAGCAGCCACCACCCTCATCAGTCAGCAGCCATCAACATTGAGGCAAGACCTTCCACCAACAAAAAGATTGTGACTCACTGAAGGTTCAGATGATTATTAGCATTATTCAGCAATAAAGTATTTTTAAATTAAGGTGTGTACATTGGTTTTTCCAGTATAATGCTATTGCGCACTTAATACATTATTACAGTGTTATATAAACATAATTTTTACATGCACTGAGAAACCAAAAACTTTGTGCCACTTGCTTTATCTTGGTGGTCTGAAACTGAACCTGCAATATTTCCAAAGTATGGCTGTATACATTTTGTCCCAGGAGAGACTGATAGAGCCTCAATATATAAAGCACATAAGAAGAACCTTCATTCCAAGTTATATCTATTATAACTTTCTGTCCTTTATTTGTAAATGCATATTCAGAAATGAACAATACGTCTAAGTATTATGCCTTGATCATGTGATTGACCATTCCACTCATTAGGCATGCTATGGAATCATAGATCATGTAGACACACCCAGGACCCAGAGTCCACACTGAGGCAGGTGCTGGGTGATCAGTCCTTCCAAAGGCCTTCCCAGAAGACAGTCAAATATCATACGGAGGCTGAATATAGCTCAATGAATCATGGCACTTATAAAGTTATATTTAAACTATCACTTTGCCCATCTGTGCAGAAAAATTGCAAGCCCAGTGAGGACTAGGTTTGTGTTTGAGACACTTTGGTATCTCTGGCACCTAGCACAAGGCCTATCTGGTACACAGTTGGTGAAACCAAACTAACCTGTCCACCAGAGTCTTCTACGGGCTCGTCTGTATTCTCCAGACAGCACCAGCTTGACATGCAAACAATCTAAAAAAGAAATTAAAAAGCAACCCCATTTACAATAGCTACAAATGAAATTAAATACCTAGGAATTAACCAAAGAAGTGGAAGATCTCCATAATAAAAACTATAAAACACTGGTGAAAGAAATTGAAGAGGGAACAAAAAACTGGAAAGAGATTCCACGTTCATGGACTGCAAAAATCTAATGTTGTTAAAATTCTCATATTTTAAATAAATTTCCATAAAGATGGTCTTTTCAATAAATGGTACTCGTAAAACTGGATATCCATATGCAGAAGAATGGAGTTAGACCCTTATCTCTTGCCATATACAAAAGTTAAATCAAAATGGATTAGACTTAAATCTAATACCTCAAGCTATGAAACTACTATTATAAAAATTTGGTAAACAATCTAAGACATTGGTCTGGGCAAAAATTTCTTCAGTCATAGCCCACAAGCACAGGTACCCAAAGCCAAAATGGACAAATGAGATCACATCAAGTTAAAACGCTTCTGCACAGTAAAGGAAACAAATTGAAGAGACAACCCACAAAATAGGAGAAAACATTTCCAAACTATCCATCTGACAAGGGATTAACAACCAGAATCTAGAAGGAGCTCAAACAACTCTATAGGAAAAAAATCTAATAATCTGATTAAAACATGGGCAAAAGATCTGAATAGACATTTTTCAAAAGAAGACATACAAATGGCAAAGAGGTATATGAAAAGGTATTCAGCATCATTGATCACAGAGAAATTAAAATAAAAACTACAATGTGATGTCATCTTACCCCAGATAAAATGGCTTGTATCCAAAAGATAAGCAGTTACAAAGGCTGGCAAAAAACATTGAGAAAAGGAAACCCTCATACATTGTTGGTGGGAATGTAAATTACTACAACCACTGTGGAGAACAGTTTGGAGTTTCTTCAAAAAGTTAAAAATAGAGCTACTATATGATCCAGCAATCCCACTGCTAAATATATACCCAAAAGAAAGAAAATCAGTATATCGAAGAGATGTCTGAACTCCCATGTATATTACAGCACTATATCACAATAGCCAAGATTTGGAAGCAACCTAAGTGTCCATCAACAGACGAATGGATGAAGAAAATGTGGCACATACACACAATGGAGTACTATGCAGCTGTAAAAAGAAATGAGATTCTGTCATTTGCAACAACATGGATGGAACTGGAGGTCATTATGTTAAGTAAAAGAATCCAAGCACAGAAAGACAAACTTTGCCTGTTCTCACTTATTTATGGGAGCTAAAAATTAAAACAATTGAAATCATGGAGATAAGAGAGTAGAAGAATGGTTACCAGAGGCTAGGAAGGGTAGTGGAGGGCTAAGGAGGTAGTAGGGATGGTTAATGGGTATAAAACTATAATTAGAAAGATAAAAGATATAGTATTTGATAGCACAACAGGGTGACTATAGTCAATAATAATTTAATCGTACATTTTTAAATTACTGAGATGATGACTGGATTGTTTGTAACTCAAAGGATAAATGCTTGAGGTGACAGATAACCCTTTTGCCCTGATGTGATTATTACACACTGCATTTCCCATAAATATATATACCTACTATGCACCCACAAAAATACAAAATAGAAATTTTTTTAGAAAAGAAAGAAAATATACAACTACAGTCGAAACAGCACAGCATAGCACAGTTGGGACTCTGGAGTCAGTTACAAATCCTAGCTCCTGTGCTTATCCACTGTGCAATACCAAGCAAGCTGCTGACCTTCTGGTGCCTCAATTTCCTCCTATGTAAAAGGGGGATTATAATAATATCTACCTTTTAGGTTATTGTAAGATTGAATGAGATAATACATGATGACTTCTTAGAATAGAAAGCCTGGAATAAAGTTCTATAAATATTAGCTATTATTGTATAATGCACCTACCTCTGTTCCTGGCACTCAGTGAATATCAGCTACTGTTAGTTAGATGGGTGGGCAATTGTGGAAAACTGAAAACCCATTAAGAACAGAAGCAACAGGGGCTTGACCCTCAGCAAAAGCTAAACTTGGTGACCAAGGAAATTTTGTAAAGCAAAACTGACACTTTGGCCTGTTATCATTATTAATAAACATGCGTGACATATACTATAATCAAGAGAAAAAAACATAAATGCTAATTTTGAAATGCTGAAATGAATAAAAATAATAGGTGATGTATCTGGCTCTGGTCCCCAAAATAAATGAAATATGCATTTCCCATTAGCATGGACCCCTAGCAAAGACAATTCTGTTCCTAATTTTTGCAATGCCCATAACTGAAGTATGTCACAACCTTTCTCACATAATAATCATGCAAAAATGCTGTTTTTCTCCTCACCATGAACAGACTAACATGCCCTTGCGATCTTGTGGTTTTGTTCTTTGAAAACCTTTTGTGTTTTTTGTGTGGCAAGCCGGTCTTTCTGAAGTCTGATTCCTTTGCACTTGTTGCAAGTTAACTTCTTTTCTTTTCTAAGTGCTTTCATCTCTGAGTCTTTTCATTGACAGTTATGATGTCAATTGCAAACCGTTTATATTCATCTTCTCCAGTTCTAAGGGTGCTGGCCAAGATGCCACCCACAGACGAAGCTTTCATTAAGAGTTGGTGGCCAGGATGTAAGTGTTGGGAGAAGCGTAATGGGGAAAAAGTGAAAAAAAAAAAAAAAAGAAAAGAAAAAAAGATTTCAGCTTCGTACATCTGCTGCACGACAAATAAAGATCATCTTCCACATCTGGTAAATACTGTGGACCAGCACGTGAATTCTTAAACAAGGAGCTCCAGTCACATGGCATGCAGCTACACAAAAGCCGTGTTAATCAGAACTGTGTGAATTAGCTCCATCTGGATTTCTAAATCAGGAAACATGCTCTTTTATAAATCAATATAAATATTTATAAATAAGGAAATATATGTGTAAATATTTATAATTAAACCTAAATATATATTAAAATCAATCTTCATATTAAGTATTAACATATAATATAGTAATACATATTTTCTATTACTATAATATAGTATTTTCTATTACTATAATATAGTAATAATATATTAATAAAGTATTAACTTGAAATAGCTTAAGTATACATATATATTTATAATTACATATATTTAATAGATTTTAGAAATAGAAATTCCATTTGACCCAGCAATCCCATTACTGGGTATATATCCAAAGGATTACAAATCGTTCTACTATAAGGACACGTGCACACGAATGTTCATTGCAGCACTGTTTACAATAGCAAAGACCTGGAACAACCCAAATGCCCATCGACGATAGACTGGATAGGGAAAATGTGGCACATATACACTATGGAATATTATGCAGCCATCAAAAACAATGAGTTTGGGTCCTTTGTAGGGACATGGATGAACCTGGAAACCATCATTCTCAGCAAACTGACAGAAGAGCAGAAGATCAAACACCGCATGTTCTCACTCATAGGCGGGTGTTGAACAATGAGAACACATGGACACAGGGAGGGGAGCACTACACACTGGGGTCAGTTGGGTGGAAATAGGGGAGGGACGGGGGGGGGGGGGAGCTGGGGAGAGATAGCAAGGGGAGAAATGCCAGATGTAGGTGATGGGGAGGAAGGCAGCAAATCACACTGCCACGTGTGTACCTATGCAACAATTTTACATGTTCTTCACATGTACCCCAAAACCTAAAATGCAATAAAGTAAATAAATGGGAAAAATATATATATATTTTTTTCTATATATATTTTATATGTACATATTTAGATCATAATGTATATTTATAATTAAATACAGCTTTATAAATGTATATGTATTTATGAAGAAAGAAATCTATTTTTGTAATTTTAAGATAAGCTAGGTTAACAAAGTTTATGTAAAGTATTTCTAACTATAGTTTGGAGCAATCCTTAGAGGTTTTACTTTCATGGTTACACAGAATGATTTTCCACAAAAGTAGAGATAATTTTGAACCAGACAGTTTGAAAGTGCTTGGGAGTATTTAAAAATAGTTTCTTCTTTGAGTAGCTTAAATATTCTATGTAGAATATTTAAGCAGAATATTTAAGCACTATTCACTTTTTACCAACCGTAAAGAAATAGTTTTCTATACAAAGTTGAACTTTAACCAAGGTCCTGCTTGAATTATCACAGGGATCAAATTTGTAGGCAAAAATAATATGAACTGACATTTATTGAGACATTAGTCTGTGCCCAGCCCTGTGATAAATAATTTTTCTGCGTTATTGCATTACATTTTCACATTTCCCTGTGAGGCAGCATAACCGGAACCCCCAACTGCAGTTGAGGAGAGTAATTTTGTCAAGACTGAAGGATGTGGCTGAGTAAGTATTTGAGCCCAAATCATTCTGACTCCTGAAGCTGAGCTCTTAACCACTCCACCACACCACTCCTCAGGGCCACTTTTACTCTATTCATTCTGTCCTTTAGTAAACATACAGTCTTTGAGCATACACTATGATTAGACACTATTCTAAGTGCCAGGGACATGGCAGAGAATGAGACAGAGAAGCTACTCTCACGGAATTTACATTTCTGGGATGGGAGTTGGTAGACATAAAAATATATAAACAGTAAATACAGTCATGCATCACTTAACGACAGGGATATGTTCTGAGAAATGTGTCCTTAGGTGATTTCGTCCTCGTGTGAACATCACGGAGCGTTCTTACTCACACAAACCTACGTGGTATGGCCTATTGCTCCTAGGCTACAAACTGCATAGCATGTTAATGTACTGACTACTGTCATGTCTAACACAATGGTAAAATTTGTCTATGTAAACATAGAAAAGGGACAATAAAAATACACAGTATCAAGATAAAAAAATGGTACGCCCCTATAGGACACTTCCCATGAACGGAGCTTTTAGGACTGGATGTTGCTCTGTCTGCGTGAGTGAGTGAGTGGTGAGTACATGCGATGTGACCGTACACCACTAGAGCCTTTATAAACACTGTACACTTAGGATACACTACATTTATTTAAAGTTTTTTCTTTATTCAATAATAAATTAAGCTTGCCCTATTGTAATGTTTTTACTTTATAGGCTTTAATTTTTAAACTATTTTTATTCTTTTGTAATAAGACTGAGCTTAAAACACATTGCACAGTTGCACAAAACTACTTTCTTTATATCCTTATTCTGTAAGCTTTCTTCTATTTTGTTTTTTCATTCTTTTTTACTTTTTAAATTACTTTGTTAAAAACTAAGACACAAACACAAAGCATCTACAAAAGCTCAAAATCATCCAAATCACTGTCTTCTGCCTCCACATCTTGTCCCAGTGGAAGATCTTCAGAAGCAATAATATGCATGGAGCTGTTGTCTTTTATGATAACAATGCTTTCTTCTAGAAAACCTCCTAAAGGACCTGCCTGAGACTGTTTTACAGTTAACTTTTATCAGAAAGTAGAAGTACACTATAAAATAATGATAAAAGGTATAGTATCATGAATATGTACACCAGTCACACAGTCGTGTATTATGATCAAGCATGTGCTGCACATTAATTGTACATGCTAGATTTCTATACGATTGGCAGCACAGTGAGTTTGTTTACACCAGCATTTCCACAACCACATGAGTAGTGCATGCTTACTATATTAGGATGACTATGAAGTCACTAAGGGATAGGAATAGTTCAGTTCTGTCATAATCTTACAGGATCTCTGCTGTATAGTCAGTTCCCCATTGATTAAATCATGGCTCTGTAGTGCATGACTGTGCATAGTGTGTCCCTTCGTGGTGCTATGGAGAAAAAAAAAAAGCAGGAAAGATGGATGAGGGAGACTGTGAGGAACGGGGTGGGCACTTTGAACCAAGTCAACAGGCTTCTCCACGGAGAAGAGACCTGCAGGTGGTAAGGGAATGAGCTTTGTGCACCTTGATCTCAAGGGAATTGCATTTTAGGCAAGTGCAGATACCCTGGGGTGACAGTGCACTGGAGCTGTTCCGGGAGGGTCAAAGATGTCACCGTGGCTGGAGCACAGTGGCCCAGGGCTGTGGTTCTCCAAACAAGGTCCTAGGACAAACAGCATCAGTTTCACCTGTGGATTAGTTAGAAGTGCCAATTCTCAGGCCCCATTCCACACCTGCAGGTGTGGGAACTCTGGGGCAGAGCCCAGCAGTGTGTATGCGCATGTGTATGTGTGCGTTTTAACTTTGTTATATTGCAATAATTTCGGATTGACATAAGGGTTGTAAAACAGTACAAAGATTTCCCTCACACCCATCTTCCCTTGATGTCAACCTCTTACTCCATCATGGCACATTTTTCAAAACTAAGAGGTTAACAGTTATACAACACTAGTAACTAAACTGCAAACTTTATTTGGATTTCTCTAGTGTTAGTGAAATCTGGAGAACTTTAGCAAGTTCTCCAGATGATAAAATCCCTACCAAAGTTTGAAGACCGCTTAGCCAGAGGGATAGTAATGGGGGATGACGTCAGGGAAGTTGGGGTAGGGGTGGGGGTCTAGATCTTGTAGGGTCTTATAGGCAATTACAAGGCCGTTGGGGTTTTTCTGAGATGGGAAGCCATTTGAAGGTTCTCAGCTCAAATGCGTTTCTCAATATGGTCTACCATGCTATCTGAAAATCTGAATGACTGTCCCTCAACCCTATCCTCAACCTTTACATGATCCCCCTCCCTTGCTTTATTTTTCTTCCTAGTCTTTGCGCCTTTCCTTTTATTTGTGATCTTTATTATTCTTTGCCTCCTCTCCTAACTTCACAAAGTCTAGAATCTTTGCTTGACTCACTGATATATCCTCAGCACCTAGAACAGCACCTGGCATACAGTAAGGCTCAGCAAACACGTGTTGAAGGAAAACATAGTGGAAAAAAGAGCAGAGACAGACAAAACTGTTTTGACATTCATTTTAAAAGGTTCATTCTAGGTCCTGGGGAAGAAAAGATCAGTAGATTATGGGGGTGGAAGAGAATAAGCAAGAGTGGAGAGACCAGTTAAGAGGCTCCTGGGGTGACCCAACAGAAAGAAGATGGTAGCTTGAATGTTGCCTGGGTGAATATGGAGTTTCGTGTCTTACATATGCTGCTTGAACAGATATCAACCTTACAGTCGGCTGAAAAATACTCTGTATAAGAAGAGCTCTGGAGAGCAACTTTTGAAGATAAATCAATTTCTTATTTTAAGAATAAAAAATAAACTCCTGATATTTGGTTATTTTAAAGGAATTTCCTGTGCACGTGCAAAATGCCCAGCTTTTATTCTCTATTAAGACATGCAGAGTCTATTATTACAGCCTTGATGTTTAACTTACCATCAAAGGGAGCAGGCCAAGATGGCCAGGCCTCGAGTTCAGGAATGTTAAACACTATGCACAATATGCCTCAGACTTAAAATGCTTTCTTTAATAGTGAACAGCATGGTTCACAAAGGATATCCTCTTTCTTCCAAAAACAGGGTGAGGTCTCGGGGGTCATTAAGATAACATCTCAAAGGTAATATGACACTTGAGAGGCAAAGAAATGCCATAAGGTCTGGAGGTCACAGCCTGATTTCTAAACCTGGTTCTCCCTTGTATTAGCTGGGTGAGCTTGGACAAGTTACTCAACTACTCTGGGCCAGAATGTCTTCATTTTATTATCACTAAAAATAGTGCATGGCGTTTTGCATCTATATCAGAGTGCAGAACTTCACAATTTTCTTTTTAGTAAGGGAGGTAGCTGTCTGGTTGCCAACAGTGTCTGTCTTCAATGAGGGAAGATAGCAAGTCACGTTCCAGGAAATTGTTCTATTTTTGGAAGGAGCTTTCAAAGGTCCCTTTTGGTTATATAGACATAGAATGAGAAGAGCCCCAACCATCTGGAAGAAATGCCCAGAAGGACAATTTCTTGACATAGAAAAGATGACTAATCCCAGCCTCTTCCAATTTTGCACAAGGGCAAAGGAGATTCTTGGAGACCACTGGAGGGTGGACCCCTTCTCCTTGCAGGTTCTGCAGCGCTGGAACCTCTCTGATGAATGGACATGGATTTGACCATGGTCAGTAGGTAGGAAAAGTTTTTTCCAGGGACCCAATAAGGGGAAACAATACATGTGTTTATTATTATCATAGAGTAAACGGCACTAATCACTAACAATTGAACTGCTTTACAGCTTACCCGGCATTGTCACATATATTAGTATCATCCTCACAATACCATGGTTCGATCTGATTTTTCAGCATGAGGAATCCCTGTCACCACCCTCAGTCACCTAGGAAGAGTCCCCTGGGATCCCATCTCAGAAATGACCTAGGGAATGTCCGGCATCCCTCAATTCAGACACTAGAATACCAGCCTCTTCTGCCACATCTTACCCTTAATTCCTTTTTCTCACCCTTTTCCGTGAGCAACCACTCGCTCTATTCCCTCAGTTGTAACTCTGCCTGGGTCTCATCAGTACAACTTATGTTTCACTTTTCTCTGAGCTTTTGACATCCTGGTCGACTTCTTGGCTGCACGATTCATCTCTCCTCTTTAGTGTGAGGATTGCACATTCATATTCTTCTAGGTACCTCCCTGCCCAACTCACACTGGCCCTCAAAACCTTCCTTCAGGTACACTGGACTCCTAAGCCGCCTCCCACAATCTCCATGGACAGAACCGGACAGTTAACTCAATTTGACAGAGAATGAACCTACCAAAATCATACAAACAACCAAACTGTGTTGCTTCGACTGTAAAGCTCAGCACTTAGAACCCTCCTACACTGATATCTTCAATCTTTTCCCTATATCACTTCACCGTAAATACATTAGTGACATTCCAGCCATGAAATACATTTGTCGAGACATGGAGGCTAAAACATGGGGTATTTATTTGATATGACAGGGTTTCGTCACATTCTTATCTTCTGGGATAACATGTCGTTCCAGTGCACAGTGTGGCCAGAGTGGGTCTTTTAAGGATGATCAGGAGAGCAGCAATAAGAAGGTCATTCATCCTAAGCCAGATCAGAGCCATCAGACCAAGAGATGTGCTGCACAAGAGGTTGGTGAGTAGCCTAAACAAAAAGCAATGGCCTCAGGGGCCCAGAGTCTGCCAAGCAGCTGACCAGTAAAATCTAAATTGGCAGCAAGGCTCTGTCCCCATCTCAAAGGAAAAATTAAAACCAGGCTTTCTGGGAGGGCAGGTCCAAATCAGAAGGGAGGTGATGCCTGTAACCAAGGCAACATGCAAACACTAACTTTTCCTCTCTCCTCTCCTCCCCAGTGGCCTACTTCCACACAGCACTCCTACACTCATCCATCTCAGTGAGAAGTGTCAAGAGGATGAAGACATCTTATCATTCCTTGAGAAAAGCCAAAAGTACTAAGATGCTCCCACCAAAGAAAAGGAAAAAAAATCTGAAGAAAAATTACTAGTTGCTTATATCAGCAGAGATTTATATAATAAATATAGGAAGTCATTTAAGTCTTTCCAGACTAAGCCCATGAATATCTTTTTAGAAAGATTAGAAATTCAGAGTAAAATTATGTAAAAATAGGTAGTTAACAATATCTTACATTTATGTAGAGGGCTGCACTTTACAGAGTGGTTTTCCATACATTATCGTCAGGCAGATACCACTGTCTCCATTTGTCAGGGGAGGAAAATAAGGCTCAGGCAGTTCAAGTGACTTGTCCAGGATTTGATGCATAGAACAGAGAGCCTCCAACACAGCCAGTTTTGCCTTAATACCTGGTAAGTGAATGAACACAGCTTATGTCAAGATAGATGTTGAATTTATTTATTATTATTATTATTATTTTGAGACAGGGTCTCACTCTTTTGCCCAGACTGGAGTGTAATGGCATAACCATGTCACAAAGTAACCTTGAACTCATGGGCTCAGCCAGTCCTCCTGCCTCAGCCTCTCAAGTATCTGGGACTACAGGTGCAAGACAGTATGCCCAGCTTATATATATATATATATATATTTTTTTTTTTTGTAGAGATAAGGTCTCACTATGTGGCCCAGGCTGATCTTGAACTCCTAGGCTTAAGAGATCCTCCTAGACTTAAAAGATCCTCCTCCCTCGACCTTCCTAAGTGCTGGGATGACAGGTGTGAACCACTGTGCCTGGCCCAGAATAGATGTTTAATTTAAAGTTTCTGAATCCAAGCTCAGTTTCTGGCTGTCCTGCTTCATCCTAGATGGACTAAATTTTTGAAGGAGTTTCAGTCTTTTATCTATTGATTCAGTGAATCCACAGTGAGGCCCCACTAGGTGCTTCACCCCACATGAAGCCCTAGAACCAGTAATAAGGATGATCTGGGCCCTCACAGAGCTCACACCCAAATGGCAGTGTTAAGGATAACAAGAGAAAATAGGGAAATAAATAAATAAGATAATTTCCAATTATGATAAATGCTCTGGAGAATAAACACAAAGTGACTAGTCAGGAAGTTACCACAGAAGGTGTTGGGGGCTATTTGAGGGGTTTTTGAAGAGCAGCTATTGAGTATCATGGGTTATACATACAGCAGTGTCCTATTAACCAGTATTTCTGATTATAATAAACTTTCATTTAATAACACTTTTAGAGAAATAAGATTACTGTTAAAATACTAACTGATTGGATGGAAATTTTTAATCCATAATATGTACTTTCCTTTTTTATTAAGCACTTCAGTGAGACAAAGAGAGCTATCAACTTCACTCTCAATGGTCACTTTCGATCATGATTCAGTTATTTCCTTTTTTCTGTCAACTCTTATTTCGCTTTAAAAAAGTCCCAGCAGAGCCACCCTCATATTTCTAATCCATTCTGAGTTATGACCTAGAAGGAACTAACTGCTGATATATTAACGTCCTTGGAAAAACAGTTTTCAATTACTCTTACAAAGGGGAAGGAGGACGAGGAGGAGAAACAGAAGTGGTAAGTCCTTTATTTCTTGAGCAAATTACTTAAGAGTACACGCTAGTCAATAACAAAACCAAGACTACAACACAGTATCCCAACCAAGTGTAAGGTTCTTTCTAATATAGACCATAGGACTCCGTTCAGCCTCAGAGCTTCCATCCATGAAAATAATTTCCCTAAATGATTTGAGGTTCTTTCTGGATTTAAAAGTCTATGATGGGGAACTTTCACCTCCAGCCAATATGGAGTAACAGGAACCGATTCACTCTCCTGTCAGAAACAACCAAAGTCACCAGACAAAATATATGGAACCATGCCTTTCAAGACACTAGGACAGCAAGCAGAGAAGGATAGACGGAAAGCAAAGAAGGTGAGCCAATGAATTTCCAAGCTTACATGCTGATGTGGTTTGGCTGAGTCCCCACCCAAATCTTATCTTGAATGTAACTCCCACAATTCCCACATGTTGTGGGAGGAACTCAGTGGGAGGTAATTCAATCATGGGTGTGGGCCTTTCTCATGCTATTCTAGTGATAGTGAATAAGTCTCATGAGGTCTGATGGTTTTAAAAATGGAAGTTTCCCTACACAAGCTCTCTTTTTGCCTGCCACCATCCATGTGACTCGCTCCTCCTTGCCTTCTGCCATGATTGTGAAGCCTCCTTAGCAATGTGGAACTGTAAGTCCATTAAACCTCTTTTCCTTCCCAATCTTGGGTATGTCTTTATCAGCAGCATGAAAATTGACTAATACACATGCCAGCCATGTGCAAAGATGGGGAGCCCAGCTAGAGCCCAGGGAATTTCCTCAGTTGAAGAGACAGAGCTGAGAATCCAGGGAGACTATAGAAGCTAGAGCTCCCAGGATACATTATTGGAGGAGAGAGAGTTACATAGAAAGAGAATTCTGGAGATCTGTAGAGGGCATTCCTCAAGTATCCATCAGTATACTGGTCAGTGTGGGCATGTGAGAACACTACCTGAGGCCAAAAAAAGAACCACCCCAAGGATTAGAGGGAACACAGCACTGACACAAGGCAGGAAATAGTGTCTATTCCTAAGAGTCAACACTGGAAAATTTCATAAAATACAGGGCATTGGGTAGAGTTATTTAGAAGAGTCTTGCTTCAGGACTGGAAAACAGTTTGCGCTAAAATAAATGTTACCCTGGTCCCACTTAATAGGTCTTAAAAGTAAGATCTAAAGGGACCAGACTATTTCCAAGTAACTTAACCATGTTCCAGAACAAAGCTCCAGAATATTTATAGGAATACAAAAATACACAGCAACCAACCAGGTAAAACTATCCAAAATGAAACACACAGGTAACAAAAATTAAATAAAAGAACATCAATGATCTGTGGGACAACTTTAAATGTATATATATATATATATATATATATACACACACACACATACATATGTGTGTGCATATAAAATTGGTTGGTGACAGGAAATAATATTTGAATAAATAAAAGCCAAAAATCTTCTACTTTCATTTTTCCCTTTTTTTGAGATGGAGTCTCGCTCTGTCACCAGGCTGGATCTTGGCTCACTGCAACCTCTGCCTCCCAGATTCAAGCAGTTCTCCTACCTCAGCTTCCCGAGTAGCTGGGATTTGGGATTACAGGTGTGCGCCACCACACCCAGCTAATTTTATTTCTATTTTTAATAGAGACAGGGTTTCACCATGTTGGCCAGGATGGTCTCAATTTCCTGACCTTGTGATCTGCCTGCCTCCGCCTCCCAAAGTGCTGGTGCTGGGATTACAGGCGTGAGCCACCATGCCTGGCCTTTTTTTTTGTTGAATCAGAGTCTTGCTCTGTCTTCCAGGCTGGAGTGCAGTGGTGCAATCTCAGCTCACTGCAACCTCTGCCTCCCGGGTTCAAGCAATTCTCCTGCCTCAGCCTCCTAAGTAGCTGGGATTACGGGCATGTGCCACCACACCTGGCTAAAATTTTTGCATTTTTAGTAAAGACAGGGTTTTACCATGTTGGTCAGGCTGGTTTCGAGCTTCCTACATCATGTTCTGCCTGTCTTGGTCTTCCAAAGTGCTGGGATTACAGGTGTGAACCACCCTGCCTTGCCAAATGTCCCACATTTGATGAAAATTATAAATCCACAGATCCAGGAAGTTCAATGTACTCTAAAAACAAGCAATGTGGGGAAAAAAAGATACATCAAGGCACATCATAATCAAATTGCTACAAATAGTTTAAAAAGATAAAATATTAAAAACGACCAGAGAAAAAGACATGTTAAACAGAGGAAGCAAGAAAAGGATGACAGCAGATCTATTTTCAGAAACAATGCAAGTGAGAGGACAGTAGAGCACCATATTTAAAGCTCTGGGGAAAAAGAATTACCCTGGAATTCTTTTCCCACCATGAGTTTTGTTTTTTTTTTAAATAAAGATAAGTATAATGGAATATTATTTGGCAATAAGAAGTAATAAAGTACTGACACATGCTACAATATGGATGAACCTTGAAAATATTAAGTGAGAGTTACAAAAGACTATATTGTATCATTTCATTACATTTTTTATGACAATTTATTTCATTTTTTAAAATTCAAATGTTTTTCTTGTATTATTTTACAACAAAAAACACAGAATGAAAATCATTCCATTTATATAAAATGTCCAAAATAGGCAAATCTATTAAAACAAAAAATAAATGTAGTGGTTGCCTAGGGCCTGAAGGGTCACAGGGGAGAGAGGAATGGAGAGCTCTGGTAACGGGTACAGATATTTTCATTATCATGGGATAATGAAAATATGGTCTAAAATTAAATTGTAGTGGTAGCTGCATAACTCTGTGACTATATTAAAAATATATTGACTTTTACACTCTAAATAAGTGAAGTGTATGATGTGTATGATATGTAAATAATAACTCATTAAGGCTTCCTTTTAAAAACGCAAAATCAGCACTTTCGAAGATACACAAAAGATGAAAGAATTTATCACTGACAGAACTACAGTATAAGAGATGTTAAAGGAAGTCCTTCTCAAATGGCAGGAAAATGATACCAGATGGAAATATGTGTGGACACAAAGGAATGAAAAGCCTTGGAAATGTAGCAACTACAAGGGAATATATTATGAACACCTTCCCATGTCAATAGTCTTCTACGAATGAATATTTATCAGCTGCAGAGTTTTCCATCCTGAGGATCCACCATCATTTACTTAAACCTGATGAGGTGGGAGGGGCTAGGATTCAACACACAGGTGAGGGATTGACCTTACTAGGACGAGAGACATTTCTTCCACTGAAGAGAAAGAAAGGATATTTACAGACAACAGTGGATTGCAAAGAAAATATTTTTACTCTTCTTTTTCTTGAATCATGAGGTAAGAGAAAAGAAGGGATGGCAAGAAGAGAATATAGTCATGTCTTCTTTCTAGATTCAAGTTCAAAGAAGAAATGGCAACAGCTTGCAAAGATTTTTGTGGGAAAACCTAACCTGGAGACTTAGAGTTAGGAATAAACTAAGATACATTTGAATTTGATGTAAGTAGTTGTTTAGAGCTGTTTTAGTAGGAAAAGCATCTAATTCTGTCTAGGTGTTTGAATATCTTTCAGTGTTGCTCTGTTTGTGGGGAGGCCTGGAAGGCACTACCTTAACCAAGTGATTAACGTAAGCATCGCCAAATGAGACAGATCAACGTCATGGAGCCCCTGATGTAAAGCAGAAAGAAAAGCACATTCCCTCTGTGTTATTCTCACCAAAATGAATAACTTCAAACTAATTATGACAAAGCATTAGACAACCCAAACTGAGAGACAGTCTAAAAACTACCTGACCTGTAGTGTTCAAAAGTGGAAGGCCATAACAGACAAGAAAAAACTGAGGACCTGTCACAGACCAGAGAATATTAAAGAGAGATGACAATTAAATGCAATGTGGTTTCTAAAGCTGATCCTAAATGAGGAACAGAACATTCTGGAAAAACTGGTCACATTTAAATTTGATCTGTATTTTAGTTAGTAGTCTGTTGCAGTGTTAATTCCTTGGTTTTGACCATTACACTATGTATATAAGATATTAACATTAGGAGAAGTTAGATTAAGAGCACACAGAAATGCTGAACAATTTTTTCAACTTTTGCATAAATCAAAAAAAATTTTTTTTTTTTTTTTAAACAGAGTCTTGCTCCGTTGCCAGTTGCCAGGCTGGAGTGCAGTGGTGCAATCTTGGCTCACTGCAACTTCTGCCTCCCAGGTTCAAGCAATTCTCCTGCCTCAGCCTCCCCAGTAGCTGGGACTACAGGTGTGCACCACCACGCCCAGCTAATTTTTGTATTTTTAGTAGAGACTGGGTTTCACCATGTTGGCCAGGATGGTCTCGCTCTCTTGACCTAGTGATCTGCCTGCTTTCGCCTCCCAAAGTGCTGGGATTACAGGCGTGAGCCATCACACCCGGCCAAAAATATTTCTATAAGACGCTTTAAAAATTGTATTATTATCGAATATGACTTTGATAATAAATACTGGTTCCTGAAAAGAAAAAAAAAACTGTATTATTTATCAAGCAATCAGATGATCAGTACCTCAGCCATCTGGAACAGAGCTGGAGTCCTGACATGAAACGCAAAAGCCTCTGAACAGGAGAAAATTTGTCATTGCATTGCCAAGCCCATGCAATGATAGTACCTACCTGATAGGTTGCTGTGGGGCCTAAATGAAATCATAAATCAGATGGTCTAAGGTAAGTTCTCATAAACGGCAGATCACCTTCTCTTACACGTGTGGCCCTTGCCCAGAAGGTACTAGGATCACAGTGCATCACGAAGTTGAAAACTTCAGTATTTGGCTTTATTTCTTCCTCATTCATTATTTCAGCAAATGTTCATTGAGCACCTTCTGACAACTGCACTCCACTTAGCCCTTTTAATGAGAGTTTACAAGAGGTTCTAATTCTAGTTCTGCCAAACCAGAGTAGGCAGACTTTTTCTGCAAAGAGTCAGAGAGTAAATATTTTAGGCTTTGCAAGCCATGTAGTCTCTGCTTCTCTATACAACTCTGCCATTGCAGCTCAAAAGCAGCCATGGAAAACACATTAAAAAATGGGTGTGATTGTGTTCTGATCAAATTTCATGTTTAAAAAAAAATGGTGAGCCAAATTTGGCCCATGAGTTGTAGTTTGCCAACTCCTGTTCTAAAGTGTCAGGAAATACATGACTATTTCTGTTTGTCTAATATGGAGGATCGATACTCCAAAGCTCCAAAATGAACTTTTCCAAAATAAAACTCCAAAATTATTTTATTTCCAAACTAGGTCAAACTTTACCATGGATATGTGCTTCAGAATTTCACATCTTCAGATGACTATTTGCCTTTAGAAGCTTCTCTTTACACATAAAAATATTTAAGATAACTCAAACCATCAACCAAAGGCATGCATGCAACAGACGTTAGCCTCAGAAGGTCTCCCTGACCCCTGGCCCTCTTTTGGATTGCAATTCGGCATCCAAGCAACTGGTCTTTGCTCTTAGATACTGTGCCTCAAATGCAGTTCAGGAAAGCCACAATTACAGATTCCAAATGAGCCTTATCATCATTGCTTTTGAAAGGGGTTGTTTTAGGGAGTGTGGAGTGGCTCTAGAAATGAACATAGAAGGCAAGAAATAGCAATTTGGTGTCTAAGCTGCCTTTGCTCGGGGGAGGAGAGCAATTTCTGAAGTCTGACTCAACACGTTGATGACATGACTTGACCTGAGTCACGTGCCCAGAAAGACTGAAATGTTCTTGTGTCTGGAAACAGTGGGCCACCTTCTCGTGCCCAAGCCATGATGCTCAAGGTGAAAGCTTAACTCTGGTGCAATTTCTGCTGGGTAGCAGCAGCTTCTCTGAATTTCAACTTCCCCCTTTTTTAAAGGGAAATAATATCCTGCCTAGCAATGTTTCCTAAACCTTCGTGTTTTGCATGTCACCTTCGCAGTTTTTGCCATAGCTTATTAGTCAGGGTAGAGTAACCTCTACACTAAAAGACTATGCGTGAAAATAAGAGCAAAAAAGCTCTGAGGCTGGGCGCAGAGGCTCATGCCTATAATCTCAGCACTTTGGGAGGCCGAGGTGGGTGGATCACCTGAGGTCAGTTGGAGACCAGCCCGGCCAACGTGGTGAAACCCTAACTCTACTAAAAACACAAAAATTATCCAGGCATGGGGGCAGGCACCTATAATTCCAGCTACTCGGGAGGCTGAGACAGGAGAATCACTTGAACCTGGGAGGTGGAGGTTCCAGGGAGCTGAGATCGAGCCATTGCACTCCAGCCTGGGCAACAAGAGCAAAACTCTGTATCAAAAAAAAAAAAAAAAAAAAAAAAAAAAGTTCTGAGTCTGAGCCCATGATCCTTGATTGCATTATTAGTAATTTAGGGAATAGATCTTTTGGCATTTATTAACACTTTGCTGTCTTTTTATGCTGAACATCTATCTACTTCTAGATTGTGTTTTAAGTATCCACATTCTCCAGGTAAATCATTCTTTGATGAGCAAGTAATTTATCATGATACTGATTTTTTACTTCACTTTGGATGCTATTCATTTAATAGGAGAAGCAACTTACACTATATTGATATAAATGGTGTGGAAAAGTGATATAATTTTCTTAAGTATCTACTCCCAAGGTGTTTTCTAAATTTTAAGATCCCATATGATTTGCAGATTTAAAATTAGAACCTTGCAAATGCAAAGGAAACTTTATACTGGGCTAAAAGCACATTAAACAGGCATCTACTTTATAGTATTCAAAAGCAAAGAACTCCTACCCACACACCGAATATTAAGTTTAGATCTGGACATTGCACGTGAAGGACACTTTAGACCAGGGTTTTCCAACGTGAGATATTTTGCAAGTTTTTAATAATTCCATGAACTATCTGTTAGTGATGTTTTCGGCTGCATTTCACAAACAACCAACCATCAGTAGTTTAAACAAACAGAGTTTTACATTTATTTCATGTAACCAGAATTCCAGGGTGGCTGGCAATCTAGGACAATGTGCCTCCGTTTAGTAGTGTCACCATAGATCCAGATCCTTCCTCTCAGCCAGACTTGGCCTGTTGGTTTCACACCTCAAGGTGACAATTCAGCTGCTATAGCTCCAGGCCTCACATCCATATTCCAGGTAAGAAGAAGAGGGAGGCTGAGAGAAATTTCCTGAAATAGCTCTCTCCTTTTATCAGGAAAAACTATCCTGGAGGCTTCCCAACACCCCTGACACCTCCATGCAAACTCCATTTTTCATTCCATTGGACATTTTTTTTTTTTGAATCCCATAGTTATCCAATCATTAGCAATAAAGAAATGGGCAAATGAGTATGTTAGCTTTTCAACCAGCAAAGAAGAAGGGGTGAGCACGTATGAAGCTAGCAAGGAAGACCAGCAAGGAAGAAGGGGTGAATGGGTGTGAGGTTAGCTGACTCGAATTGTCTACCACAGTAATTTATACATTTTTTTAAATTTCCATTTTTTTGTGTTCTCCTATTTGTCAATAATGAAAATAGAATCAAGCATGGTGGCTCGAACCTAAAACCCCAGCTACTAGGGAGGCTGAGGCAGGAGGATCACTTGAGGTCAGGAGTTAGAGACAAGCCTAGGCAACATAGTGAAATCTCATCCTTAAAATAATTAATAAACAAAAATAAAAGCATTTCTTCTTTATAAAAAAGTAATTTAAAAAGTTCATTGTTGTGATAACTTGTTATTAAAGTCATTGTTTTTAACCCAAAAAAAATGAGAAGTTTAAAAAAATGTCATTAATTTATCGTCTTTCTTCCCTCTATAGGAAGGGTTGGCCAACTACGTCCACGGATCAAATCATCCCACCACCTGTTGTTGAAGATTGAAGTTTTGTTTTGTTTTGTTTTTTTAAGACAGTGTCTCACTGTGTCACCCAGGCTGGAGTGCAGTGGCATAATCTCTAGGCTTACTGCAACCTCTGCCTCCTTGGTTCATGAGATTATCCTGCCTCAGCCTCCCGAGTAGCTGGGACTACAGGGGCATGCCACCACGCCCTGCTAATCTGTGTATTTTTAGTAGAGATGGGATTTCACCATATTAGCCAGGCTGGTCTTGAACTTCTGACCTCGTGATCCACCCGCCTCGGCCTCCCAAAGTGCTGGGGCTACAGGCATGAGCCACTGCGCCCGGCCGGGGATTAAAGTTTTATTGGAACACAACCAAACATTCATTTGCTATTGTGTATGGCTGCTTTTGTGCTACTGCAGTAGAGGTAAGTAGTTGCTACAGAGATCATGTGACCTGCACAACGAAAATATTTTCTCCTTCGCTTGTTACAGAACACATTTGCCAACCCCTGATAGAATATGCCCTAGGAGAAGCTAGATCATCCTGTGGAATCTCAGCTTCTTCTTGAAGAATATTTAGGACTGATTGAAGTATTTTTAATAAAGATCACATTTTCATTATAGTCTTAGTGATCCCGGCATTGCCAGCTGTAGAGACTGGTCTGGTTCCAGTGTCTTCTGCACTGGGGCCCCAGATTTTCCTTTGTTTCAAATAAATTCTTTCTAGTTTCCCATTCTAAAGAAATTATGTACAAATCACCTACTTGGAGAGGAGAGTTGTTTTGCAAAACAGTGGTTCTTTTGTATCTGATTTTTCAAAATGCCAAGACAATTCATTCATTGGATCAGGAATCATCATCCTAGCTGAACCAATAATAAATCTTCCTGCTTTATAGATTTTGCAAATAAAACATCTTTTTTTTTTTAAGGGAATCTCACTCTGTTGCCCAGGCTGGGGTATAGTAGGGTGATATCCGTTCACTGCAACCTCCAGCTCCCAGGTTCAAGCTATTCTCCCGCCTCAGCCTCTCAAGTAGCTGGGATTATAGGCGTGCACCACTATGTCTGACTAATTTCTGTATTTTTAGTTGAGATGGGGGTTTTACCATGTTAGCCAGTCAGGTCTCGAACTCCTGACCTTGAGTGATCCACCTGCCAAACCCTCCCAAAGTGCTGGGATTACAGGCATGACCCACCATGCCTGGCCAAAAAAACTGTTTTTAAAAAATAAGTCTCTTCTAAATCAGTGCACATAGGACCCATCCAATAAAGCTCCAGAGAGCTCACTGGAATCTGATTCCCATCTCGCTCCATCTCCTTTAGGAGCAGGACGTATCTACCCTTCTTGCTGGAACATAATTCATTCTGACTGCCTTTGAGGCTTAATTAATGGCCACTCTTCCCTAATGGAACAGTTAATCTCTCAGATATTAACTGTGGCTTATCTCAAATTCTGGCTGTGGAAAAAAATCTTGGATATCAATCTCCAGGGTATTGAAGCTGCCTTTGTCAATTATACAAGGTAAAAGCCCAGAGAGGCCTGGACCCTCCTTGCCCGTCTGTGGTGTTTCCTGTCTGCCCTAGTTTCTGAGCTTTGACCACATGGCAGGCTTTGCGATGGGTCAGCACTTGCGGACGGGTTGGCCTATAGTGCTACTAATTATATAAGCTATACTTACCTAGAAAGTACGGGTGGTTTCTTATGAATCTGGCTATTATGATTATAAATTTAATTTCTAAAAGTAACCCAAAATGTGCATTTTTTTTTCCTTTTTTGACCCTAGTCCCTGCCCTCCCCTTAAAGCAATGCACATATGCAAAACAACAACAAAAATATAGATGAAAGAGGAAAACAAATCTGATTTTTTTTTTAGCTTGCCTAGTTTGTGCTCTACATACAGTATCTCAGCCATCTCCCCAACAGCACTGTGAGGTTGTTTCTCATTTATTTTACTGATGAGGAAACTGAGAGGTTAAGTGACTCATCCAAAGTTCCAGAGACAAGTAGCTGAACCAAGCTGAAGCTCAGACCTGTCTTCTCCAAAGGCCATATTGGGATCATTAGATATCAAACACAGGAACAAAGAGCCAACCTATTTAAGGATGACAGAGCAGAAAGATGGAAGAAACCTTGGTCCTTGGTGGAAAATTGAATAGTACAGCCATTTGCCTACCCCCACGCTTTGTTCTACGTCAGAAAAACAATGCCTTAGTTCAAAGCCACTTTTAGTTGTGTGTTCTGTTGCTTGTACCTGAAGGCATCCTTACTTGATACACTATCTCTGTAAAGGAGCAAACAGTTCCATCCACTTGGAGTGTCCCTGGCTTGGCCGATAGCGCCACTAATTATGTAAGCTATACTTACCTAGAAAGTATGAGTGGTTTCTTATGAATCTGGCTACTATGATTATGAATTTAATTCCTAAAAGTAACCCAAAGTGTGTATCTTTAATTTTTATTTTTGATCCTAGTCTCTGTCCTCACCCTTCCCTTAACATTCCTAGCAAGCTTCTAGACAACACACATCCTTAAGATGCAGCTTAAAAGTCGCTCTATTCTTCAACTTTCCTGAAACCACTTCACCTACAATTAGGGTTCCCTGTCTTATGCTCCTGTAGCACCTGTCTGTTTTGTCTGTTTCACTGCACTTTCATATTATATTGCAAATACTGATTTGTGTGTCTGCCTTCCCACCAGTCTATGAACTCACTAAGAACACAGGTCATCCTATATCCCTAACGCCTGACACCACAGACAGCACCCAAGAAATGTGTAAGAAAGGGAGGGAGGGAAACGAGACAGGGAGGGAGGGAAGGAGGAAAGAAAGAGAAAGGAGTGGAGGGAGAGAGAGAAGGAAAAAGGGAGGTAGCAAGAGAGGGAAAGAATAGGAAGGTAGGCAAGCAGGACGGAAGGAAGAAAGCAAGAAAGGCAAAACAGGAGACCATCCTTTGGAAGCAGGTGTGTCCAGGTATTACACAGTTTGATGATTAAGAACAAAGTCCCTAGAATCTGACTTCCCAGGTTTAAAGATCTATTCTACCACTTAACAGTTCTGGGATTTTGACAAAATATTTAACCTAACAATCACTGTAGGTACTAAATATAATGTAATAACCAAACCAGGATATTTTTGACCATGAAAGGTGATAGAAAAAGGCTAAGCCAAATGAGAGGCAGGAATGACAGGTGTAAGTGGGGACAATCTCAGGCAACCCAGAGCAAGTGGTCTCCCTCTATCTAGCCTCCTGGGCCTCAATATCCTCACCTATAAAATGGAGGCATTAATAGTACCTACTTTATTTTTTATGTATTTTTTTTTTTTTTTTTTTTTTTTTTGAGACAGAATCTTTCATTCTCTTTTTTTTTTTTTTTTGTGTCAGAGTCTCACACTTTCACTCAGGCTGGAGTGCAGTGGTGCGATCTTGGCTCCCTGCAACTTCTACCTCCTGGGGTCAAGCGATTCTCCCGCCTCAGTCTTCGGAGTAGTTGAGACTAGAGGCGCACACCACCACGCCTGGCTGATTTTGTATTTTTAGTAGAGATGGGGTTTCACTATGGTGGCCAGTCTGGTCTTGAACTCCTGACCTCAAGTGATCTGCCTGCCTTGGCCTCCCAAAGTGCTGGGATTATAGATGTGAGCCACCCCAACTGGCCAATAGTACCTACTTTAATGAGGATTGAGTTAACTATCCAATGGGAAGCTTTGGAGCAATTGCCTGAGCCTTAGTAAATACTGCATAAATGTTAGTCACCCTATTATGATTACAGATGTAAAAACTGAGGACCAGAAAGGCTAAATGACTTGCCCAAGGACACTCAGCTGGCAAGTGACAAGTCAGCATGCCACCCCAAGGCACCAGTTTCTAAGCCCAGTGCTCTTCCCATGACATCTCAGTGACTTCTAGACCAGTCCAGGCACTGTCTCTGTTTACTCCACAGCCACATAGACTAAGGCCGAGGGCAGGGGATTGTCCATGTCCTGGCTGCAAGGCAAGGAGGCAAGCCAGGGACCCTGGGAGGCTGTGCCACCCATTCAACAACCCCAGGGTTCCTTTTACCCCAGGCCAGAGGTTCTTTGTCCTCCACCCACCCCCAACCCCCACCACAGAAGCCAGTACAAGAGAAAAAGGAGCTAGTCCTCAAATTCCCTTCCAGCCCAAGTTGCTGAGCCCAATCCTCCTCTGCTCCCTGCCTCTCCCGCCCCCATGGCCCAACCCCCATCACATTACTGCTGAGGCATTTGGTTTGTTTAGACTTTGCTGCTGCAGGTTGCTGATAAGACACTGTATTGGTCCGTTTTCAAGCTGCTGATAAAGACATACCCAAGACTGGGCAATTTACAAAAGAAAGAGGTTTGTTGGACTTACAGTTCCACATGGCTGGGAAGGCCTCACAATCATGGTGGAAGGCAAGGAGAAGCAAATCACATCTTATGTGGATGCCAGCAGGCAAAGGGAGAGCTTGTACAGAGAAACTTCCGTTTTTAAAACCATCAGATCTCGTGATACTCATTCATTACCAGGAGAACAGCATGGGAAAGAACCACCCCCATGATTCTATCATCTCCCACCAAGTCCCTCCCACAACATGTGGGAATTATGGGAGCTACAAGATGAGATTTGAGTGGGGACACAAAGCCAAACCATACCAGACATAAGCTAAAAGAGTTTCTAGGCATCCAACAGCATTATACGGGTCTGATGATCCACACCTGAACCCTCATTTACTATATAACCATGTTGGCTCTCTAGTAATTGGAGTGTATTTGTCCCCTTCCCCCTACCAGATCACAGTCCCTGCAAGAGCCATGAGAATATTAAGAAGTTCTCCGTAAAAGCTTAGTGACAACTGGAAGGTATTGAACTCTTAAGACAAAGAACGTTGGAATCAGATCTAAATTTGAGTCTGACTCTATCATTCATCAGCAATATAACCTGGGGAAAGGTAAGCTGCCTCTCCCAGCTTTGATTTCTAATCTATAACATGATAAGGGTAATAAGAACGGCTTTGCAGACTCATGAAGGAAGGAGTTCATACAAATCGAGCCTGTAGCATGCTACCTGGTATGTCAGAAGTGCTCCAATAAATTTTAGTTCTTATTGTTGCTCTCATCATTCTCACTGGGTCAATGGAAATTGTTTCCTAACATCAAACTGACCATCTATCTTTGTGGGCCCAGTGCCTTTCAGCCAACCTGGTGTGCCCATGCCCAGGTCCCAGGCAGGCAGTTGTCCTAGATTCATAAGAAAGGGCCAGAAATCTGCAAGTGCATAGCTATGAGAGCCTGAATTTACAGCAAGGGAGGAATAACTTATGGAACTCAAGAGCCAAGTCTCACCACCTGCAAAGCCATGATTTACATCTCAATCCTGCCTTCTGCATCAGCCCTGGCACATGAAATTATTTTATTCTCAATGGCTCCACCACTGCCTATAAGGCTATTCATTAGATTTATTAAGGAGCAACTCAATTTAGCCCTGAACACCTGGAGCAAACACTGGCAGTGCTACACCCAGACCCTGTCAGATCTGTATTATATTGGCTGTGTACATCTATCGCCCAGCATCTGTGTGCTTTACTTCTAACTGCTTTTATCTACAACATTCTTTAGAGAAATACTCTTGGGCCACTGAGCCAGTTTGCTCATACATGCAGAGGGCAAGAAGTTCCAGGAGTTTAAATCTTTCCAGAGCAGCCGATTGCCAATGGCTGAGTGGTGTAGGGGCAGAGAAGCCCAGCTCCCTTGCCTCAAGGTGAACAAACTCTTATAATTCATACTCCAGAGTTCCCTGTAGGATCAGGCTGAGGCTGAAACTTTGCCTGAAATTGCAGACTTGTTCACTTTCTTCCCCTTCCCGCACCTCCTTTCCTCTCTCCTTCACTGTTTCTCCTGGGAGCACACCCTTAAAAAATTATTGCGCACAGATATTCATCTGAAGGCCTGCTTTTGGAGACCTGTCCTAAGACAACACCAGCTCAAGGATTACTTCATGCTGTAAGGGTCACTGCCGAGTTTAAAATGAGGAAACTGAGGCCAGTATAAGAAAATTAAATGCCAATTTATTCAGCTCCCAGGCGAGGTTCCATGGTCCCGGGGAAAGGGACCAGAGAAGTCGCACTGACTTCCCGAGGTGTAGGGCTTTTATAGTGAGTGAGCAAGAGTAGGGTGTTCTGATTGGTTTTGAGGGAACAGGATGTGGATGGGGCAAGCTGCTATTGGTAGATAGGTGGGATTTCCGGTGAGCGAGCTGGCCGGGGGAGCGGGACATGGATGGGGCAAGCTGCTATTGGGCAGGTTTTGGCTGGGCTTCTTTTAAATTCTGGTGGGGTTTTTCAACGGCGGGCTAGGTACCGAGTGCAGAGCCTAATGTCGAGTGCAGATTTGGGTGCTGAGTGAAGAAATGGGCGTTGGGGGAGCTACATGGCGGAGCCAGGTTCTGAGTGCAGGGCTTGGTGCCTGGCATGGAGTGGTGACGTAGTTTTTGGGCGCAAAGAGGGATGGGTGTGTCTGAGCTCCCAGTGAGGCAACCGGCCTTACATATGCACGTCTGCATCTCTCAGCAGCACAGCACCCTCACCTTGTGACCAACCAAGGGGTTCTTTCTGCCCACTGCATAAAGTCCATGGCATCATAGTAGAGAAAGAGCTTAATAAACATGAGGCTGGCCATGGGAGATGGAGTTCCTATGCTAATCGTCTTGTTCAAACCTCACAGGTTAGGGGTTTTTCAAGGGAAGTTTGGGGAACAGGGTGGGGGTGGCCAAGTAACAAGTGCTTGCTGCTGACTGACTGGGGCAAAGATGAAATCATAGCAGGCTAAAGCCATCCTCTTGCAGTCTGATTCACTTCTGGGTGGGGCCACAGGAGCCTGGTTGTCAGTCCAGGTGGAGCCATGGGTGTCATACTTGCAAAAAACCTAGAAAGCTGTCTCAAAGGCCAATCTACAATAGTGGTGTCATGTGCAGGATTAACTGGGGAAGTGCCTATTTTATAACCTCTGGAGTAATGTCTGCAGCTTAACAGGACTCAGGATCTCCTCCTCCCCTCAGCCTGATGGCCTCCTATGAGCTTTGCAAAAGCAGATGAATTGGGGCAAGACCTATTGTCATTTAAAATGTAGCCTAAATGTCTCCCAACTTTAGCTTGGCCCAATAGCCCAGGAACAATTAAGGGAAAGGCAAGATGGGGGCTGGGTTAGCTCCATTTGCTGATAGAACTTTTGCAAAGGTGGTTTCAACCTCTCTGTCCCCTGTTAATATCCCATGGGCAATTATTCTGGATCTCCTCTTCTGTTCCTGACTTGCTCCAGCTCCACTCTTATTTTCTTCTACTCCGTACTTACCTCTTCTTCATGATTAGAAAAAGAGTGATGGTCACATACTTACCAATCAAAAAGCTAGAATCCAAACCATGTTTGGATTAGAAGTTCACATTCTTAACAAGCAGGATGCCTACCCCTTAAGTCTTGACTTTGTAGCTGATGTCTGGGGTCGGATACTAGAATCTCTCTCAAAGATTCTAACTTGGATTCACCCCATGGAACTTCCTCAGTTGAAACTCTATTAAGTCTTCTGATTTCTACCTTCTGATACTTTGGAAACTAATGCTTGGCCCTGTCTGTCCCATCCAATGTCCCAAAATAGAATACGTGATGTGATATCTTTGAACTTCCTTCATTCACACACAGTCTAGAAAATATCTATTGTATGCATTCTCTATACTGGGCTCTGTTGGAAATACTGGGGATACATGATTTGGGTGTTGGGGAAGAAAGGGAAGGACATGAAGGACTCTGATCCTCTTTTCTTTTATTAATAATTTTCCTTAATGTCTTTCCCCAAATTTCACCAAAAGTTAAAAACAGTATAACATAAAAGCAATGGGCTTTGGAGGGTGAAAAAGAACCCGAGCTTAAAAATGCTCTAAGCAAAATGTAGCTGCTGTGTGAGATGGAATAGGTTTGTGTAAGATGACTCTACAACAGTGGTTCTGAAGCTGGAGGCTTCCGGGAGACATCAGACAACATCTAGAGACATGTTTTGGTTGTCACAAGTGGGGAATGTGGCTCTGATCTACTAAGTAGATACCAGAGATGCTGCCAAACATCCTGCGTTGCACAGGACAGTCCCCCATTGAACAGAATTATTTAGCCCAACATTTCAATAATGCTGAGGTTGAGAAACTGCCTTATAACAATAATTCCAAACGCACAAGGCTGATGTGGAAAAAAGGAGGCAAGTTTGAAAACCCTTAGAACAATCCACTCCCACTAAGCCTGCATCCCCTTTTCCCTTCCTCCCCTGTAGTACAAGATACCAACACATTCTCAGATCTGGGATTCTTGCTGGGAAACATGAGGCCTGGTTTAACTCTCCTCCACCCTCCCAAAGGAATTGCCTAAATTCACAAAGCAATGTTTCTCACTTCAAAGGAAATATTCTGTTCTTTTTGCAGTGACAGAGATTAAATAGGTGCTTATCATCCTAACATATGTTGGGAGTCTGAGGCCTTTTTCTTGTTTTAAGAAGATGGAAGCCACAAAAAGATCATATAACAAGCATAATGGCAACCAGATTTCATCCTGTACATTACTGTAAAAACCAAGCAGCAGGCATTTGCTTACATGTAAAGCACCCTCAGGACTGAGTCCGGGTATGCTGGACTTAAGGGTCTATGGGACTGCTTTTATTTTATGTATTGCTGAAGCTAGCGCATTCTTAGCAAATATCACTTGCTATTCCATAATTAGTCAGAATCTGCCTGGAGACAGCATGGAACCAGCCATTCTTGATTAGCATCTTGGTTCAGCCACCCACTCCTGTCCTGTTCACTGGGGTAGACACGAATGGGTATTTAAACTTAAGTAAATTAAAAACAAAATTTTTTGAGATGAAATCTCAACCTGTCACCCAGGCTGGAGTGCAATGGCATGATCTTGGCTCACTGCAACCTCCACCTCCTGGGTTCAAGTGATTCTCCTGTTTCAGCCTCCCGAGTAGCTGGGATTACAGATCCATGCCACCATGCCTGGCTATTTTTGTATCTTTAGTAGAGACGAGGTTTCACCATGTTGGCCAAGCTGGTCTCGAACTCCTGACCTCATGATCTGACCACCTCGGCCTCCCAAAGTACTGGGATTACAGGCATGAGCCACCGCAAATGGCCTAAAATGTTTTTAAAATTAAAATTCTAACTCATCGATTATACTAATCATATCTCAAGTGCTCAGTAGCTCCATGTGGCTAGGAACTACCATATTGGGCAAGGTAAATAAAGAATATTCCTGTTTAGCACAAATGATTTTGAGCTAAACAACTTCTTTGAATACTAGTTTCTTCCGTGTTAAATGGGGACCATATTTCTTGACTTGCCTTTTTCCTAGCTGTATTGGGAAGGTGAACCAACGTGGTGTTTGTAAACATTATAAGATAGTATGCACACATAAGGATTGTGAAAAGAGTCTTAAATCATTTCCTTTACCAAAGATAATCAACTTTGCTTTATTGCCAAGAAACACAGGGATGCATCTATCTAGACCTTTTCTTTCTGGATTGATTAATTACTGCTCAGGGTAAGTAACTTTAAGAGGAAGTTTTGTAGATATCCACTCCCTCTTCATAACTAAAATCTCTGCTGTGTACATAGTAAATACAGTGGCCCACTAAAAGAGATTTGCAGGTCATGAATTTTCCCTTTACCCACTTAGAGCTTCTCACTATTATTTTGCATTTTTTCTTCTAAAATATCAACCCAGCTCCTCTATCCCTAATGGGTCATTAGAGAAAACTCAATCTCTGTGCTTAAGAGAGTCTGAATTTTTCTTAGTTGGAGTCAACAAAGTCTTCCAAATCAAATAGAAGGAATGGTTCCCATTAAACCCGAACTAGTCTTTGGTGTTTGCTCTGCTGTCAACTTGGACACATTCCACCAAAGGAACAAATCTCTGTTTTTACTTAGGCTTGTCCTGATCTGTTGTAAGTCGTAACTCGATGAAAGCATTATAAGGCAATAAGAGGATGCATGTCAGGAAATTGGCTGAATTATGTCTAAGAGGGGTCAAAGCATGCCAATGGGGCAGCTCAGGAGATCCAGAAGGTGCCATTGGAGCCTGGAAGACTGAGCCTTTCCCAGGCCTCTCAGAGGCCCTTGTGTGTTTCCAATGGGAATAACAAGCCTTTGCATTTGCATGACACTCTTCCTGCTCTTCAGGACAAAGATGCTTTATCAACATTCACTGCTGAGCCATTCCATGAATGACTTTTTATGCAAGGAGACACTACAGACCAGAAGACGCAGTCCTGGGATTGGGCAGACCAGGAGCAAAGCTTAGGTGTTGCCTTGTCACTCCGTCCCCAAATCAGGACTATTACTGTGAACAAAGCAGACAAAAATCCTGCCCCCTTAGAACTTACATTCTAGTGAGGAGGGGAACAGAGAGGGGGGACAGGAAATAACAATAAAAATATATATATAGGAAATGTGAAAGGAATGCTAGAGATAAAGGGGAGAGTCGATTCACAAAGAACAGTCAGGAAAAGCTTCACAAAGTGACATTTCAGCAGGATCCCCAAAGAAATGAGGATGCCAGCCCTGAAGGAGTGCTCATCAGGCAGAGGAACTTAGCACGTGCAAAGGCCCTGGGGCAGAGGTATGACTGGGCTCTTTGAGAAAGAGCAGCAGATTACAGTAGTTGAGGCAGAGTGAGTGAGGAGAAAAACAGAGGGAGATATGGCCACAGAGGTGGTATGGGACCAGATACTTCAATGCTTCCTTCACTATTCTACTCTGTAAGACATGGGAGCTCTTTGGAGGGTTTTGAGCAGAGGAGTAGCAATCTGACTTAAGTTATTAAAGGATCTCTCTGGACACTCTGTTGAGAGGAGACTAGATGAGTGAAAGGAAAGGCAAGGATGGAGGCAGGCTATGATCGATATAGTTTGGCTGTGTCCCCATTCAAATCGCATCTTGAATTATAGCTTCCATAATTCCCACGTATTATGGGAGGGACCAGGTGGAGATAATTGAATCATGGGGGCAGTTTCCCCCTTCCCAGTCTAGTGATGGTGGGTTAGTTCTCAAGAGATCTAATGGTTTTTATAAGGGGCTTCCCCCTTCACTGTATCCTCATTCTTCTCCTTCCTGCTGCCAAGTGAAAAAGGATATGTTTGCTTTCCCTTCTGCCATGATTGCAAGTTTCCTAAGGCCTCCCCAGCCATGCTGAACTGTGAGTCAATTAAGCCTCTTTCCTTTATAAATTACCCAGTCTCCGGTTATGTCTTTATTAGCCACGTGAGAACAGATGAATACAATAATCCACCAACCTCACGGACTTTTCCCATGAGACCTCCACTCTCCATCAGCACTCCCAGACACCTTGTCTCTGAAGTCTGTGAACACTCATGCCACACCTGTGCTCTCCCTGCTAGGGCTGTCTCATAGACTGCAAAGAACTGCACCATCTGATTCATTCTCTCCATCCATTTCCACTCACAACCTCGTAAAATTAGAGCTCATCATTGTTCAACAGAACAGGAACAATTACCTGGCTCAACCACTCACTTTTTAAAAGTTTTGAAATGGATTGTATATACAGAACAGTTTAAATTATAATCATTAAGTACTCATGCACCGTTAACCAGGTTCATAACAAGAATATTACCAGGCCTTTAGATACCACGTGTGTCCCTTCCCAATTACATGCCCCTCCCATCAGCCTTCATCCCCACCTGGAAGTAACTGTCATCCAACCTGCCGTGTTCATCCTTGTCCACCTTTTCTTTATGGGGCCTCCCTCCTATGCACGAAGAAACAAACAATGTTTAGTTTTGGAAAATGGGTAGCAGCAGAAACTGACATGTTTTCCTACTGGACAGAGGCCCACTGGGGGAAAACAGGCTGAGCCTTTAGGCCTTGACCTAACTTTAGATTCCGTGAGGGTTTCCAAGAGTCCCTTCTGGGGAAGCCACAGGGCAAGGTCACAAGTGAGGCCTCAGAGATGTGGAGTTCACTTCAGAAACCCTGCAGCTTGTCTGGCAAGGCTTTAGTGTGGTCCAAGAACTGGACGTATGGAGAGAATCCTCTCCAGGAGAGTGGGCAGCTTCTGAATTTATGTGGCCTGAGTCCCACTCTCAAGGTTAGGTCAAAGCAGGACATTTCTGTGGGTGAAACAAGTGTCCTCAGCTTACCTAGGCAACAGTGCCTGGAGGAGAGAACAGGAACTTTTTCAGCCTCTGGTCAAGACAAGCCAGTATCATTCAAAATGACACTAGGGTTTCCTGGACACCCTGTCCTCGTGTTAGCTGGGAACTTCGTGTGGACAGCCCTCAGTGGTACCTGTGTCTCCATTCAGATCTGGGGTTGCCTTCCATATGTGGACACAGCTTCACCATCCTCCTAGGAACACCCATCACCCTCTCCTCCATCTGCTTTGCCATGTGCTGCAGCCTGTCTCCCTCTTTCTCGGCTGATTCTTTCATTTCTCGAAGTACATCCTCCGATGGATTCTTGAGACAATTTTAAGAACTCGAATATCTGAAAATGCTATTATTCTACCCTCAATTATGATACATAATTTAGCTAGGTATATATTTGTTGGTTGGGTATTACTGACCTATAGAATATTTGGAGATGCTGCTGTTGAAAAATCTGAAGCCATTCTGATACCTGAATCTTTGTGTGTAACCTGTTTTTTTTTTCTCTCTGTCTCCAGAAACTCATAGGCTCTCTTCTTATCACCAATGCTAAGAAAGTTCTTGACAGTCCTTATTGTGGATCCTTTTTCTCCATCCACTGTGCATAAGGAGACAACTCTTTTTTGATGGGTCAACCCTGTCCTTCAGTCCTGGGAAATCTTCTTAAATTGTTCCATAGATTGTTTCCCACCCTTCCCCTTGGCCTTTTCTGATCTTTTTTCTGGATTTCATTTTGGACCAGCCTTCTAATACTGTTATAATTCTTTCCTATTTTATTTGTCTTTTGGCTCAACTTTTGGTGATGTTTCTTCAAATGTATCTTCCAAACTTACTGAGATTTTTATTTCTGTTCTCATGTTTTTAATTACCAAAACTTTTTTCTTCTCTGTTTATTTTAGAGCATCCTTTTCTCATTTCATTCACGTACAATCTTATCTGTCTTAAGAGCATTCATGAAAGATGTTTCCACAATTCTTCTCCCTCCTGTCCCGCTTCCTCTCAGTTGCATTCCTTCTGTTGGTTTGTTGTGGTCTCTGTATTTCATGTCAGAACCTTTCCTAATGTCTGATAATCCTCGTTGTTTGTATGAATAAAAGTAAGGAAGAAGGGAACTCACCGGAAGCTCTCAACCAAGCAATGCAGCCTGTTAGCATTGACTTGATCAGACCATGTGTTGGAAAACTCCTGTTATCTGAATATTTGAATCTGTCTTCTTAGCTGGAGATTAGAGTCCCTAGAGAAGCCTCATCCCACTTCAGGCTTGGAACACAGAGATCCTGACAGCATTCTGTGGGGAAGAGGGCTGGAGGTTTTAGTGTATGGCAGGCATTATGCACACAGCCACTTAAGACCCTTGTTTTTGATATGGTATCTATATTTTATGCCTGGCATCCCTTAGTTCAATGATCCACAGTTTTGCCCCTCCATAAAATCAACCTTCAGACTTACCAGCTATATTTCCATATAAGGCAAGTAACATTAGCTGCAATAAAACGAATTCCCAAGTCCCAATGGCTTAACAAAACATATTTTTCACTACTGCAAAGCCTAATGTAGATATTCCTACTTAGCAGACGGCTTCCCATGTGGTCATTCAGGGATCTAGTTTCCTTCCATCTTGTGGCTCCACCAGGACTCAGAAATTGCTCTATTAAATTCCATATGGAGAAAAAGGGTTACGCATGTAACGTTTCTATGGGCCAAGCCTGAAAGTGGCACAAATCCTTGTTGCCTTGTGGACTCAGAACTCAGGGACATGGCCATTTTTAACTGTAAAGAAGATAGGGGAATGTCTTGAGCGGTGTCCCCAGAACAAAAAGGAAATGGATTTTGGTAAACACAGAAATGACCATTCTAAAGACCCTGCCATATTGCTCTACCCCCATGGATCTCAATTTTTTGACCTATAAAATGGTAAAAATGAAACAATACTGCCTGTCTCACAAAGTTTTGGTGGGAATTATATTTGTAAAATGCTTACCAGGCACACAATAAACCCTCAATGAATAATTGTTGGCATTGTTATTTTTATCTTTCATTATTTTATTAAAACTTTATATCCACTGAAAGATCGTATCTTTCATTGTTTAAGGAATGAATTTAAAAAGCAATATACAGAAGAATAAGGATAAAGAAGAGGAAGGAACTTATGTACTGACTATCACATTCACTTCATCTATAAATCAAATGTTTTCTGAATATCTACTGTATACCAGGCATTGTATTAGAAGTCTAGGGATACTAAGATAAATAGGGTCCTTGCAACTGAGAATACCACAGTCTGGCTGAGAATCACAACACTAAACATTGTCACTCCTTTGGAAACTTTGGGCCCATTTCCAAGGGAAAGCTGGGAGTTATCCCAGAGGATAAAATGATCTGAAATGAATTTCCATTTTAGTGGTCAAAACTCAGATTAGTTAAGTTTATCAAGTAACCTCCATGTTGCTGAAACCAGTAGTTAATTCTATGCTGGGCTTTTATCCTACTTGACTTGCAACTGATCATGATCTCATTGTTGAAACGGTGTCTTGGCATGGCTTCCAGAACAACACACATCCTTGGTTTTGCTTTTACTTCATTGGTTGCTACTTCTTAGTCTCTCATATTGCTTCTTCTTCATTCTCCATCCCTGTTAATGTTGCAGTACACCAGGCCTCCATCATTGTTCCTTTTCTCTTTTCTATGTGCTCCTCCCTTAACGGTTTCATCCAGGGCACTAACTCTCAATACCATCTATGAACTGCAGACTCCAAAAATTATATATCCTATTCGTACTTCTCCTGAACTCCATATTCATATGTCCAATTGCCTACTCAACTTTGGCATTCATATACCTAATTGCCGAACTCCTGATCCTCTAACCCTTAACTCTTCTTTCATACCTCATTCAACCCATCAGTTAATCATGTTGACTCCACTTTCAAAATATTTCCAGAACCTAAGTACTTTTTATCATATTCACTACCATTGCCCTGTCCAAACCATCATCATATCTCACCTAGATTAATTCACTGCCTTCCTAATCGGTCTTCTTCCTTTTTACCATAGCACTTATCACCATGTGTCATAATCATAATCACACACACACACACACACACACACACACACACACATTTCTATAACTAGAATATAAGTTGAAAGCTGTTTGCATGCTATGTTCCCTGTTGTGTCCCCACTAGCTAAAACAGCATCTGGCACTTAGTATTTGAAAAGGCTAACTTGTGCATGCAGCATCTCAACCCCCACTAAACCATGCAAGAATGGGCCTGAGACCTGTAACACTCTCTTACCAAGAGTTACAGAGTCCTCATAGCCTGTGGTGACGTTATCACCTTGTGTGGGAATATCTTTCCGTGGTTAAAACTCAATGTGCACTCCTTTGTTCTGCTTAAATATGTGTGCCATATTTCACCTAGTCAACCCCACTGCTACATCTGTCCCCTGTAGGGAGAGGAGAGAGTCCTGCTGCTGCAGCACAAAAAACAAAGGAGTCTGTAGGCCAACTGCCCTGCAACAGTGGTTAGGAGGAACACTTTGAACATGGAGAATCAATGCCCACTATTGAGGTGAATTATGTTCTGTCTCTTCTCTGTTCAAGTAAAATGTTGTTCCTTCCAGTACTTGTCTGCATTGTTTTCATTGGCAACTCAGATACCAAGATGCAGTGAACAGAAATTTGTGAACGTCTGCTTCTGATAATAGACAACAGATGCCCCTTGCTCAACAGTAGGTGTTCAATATTTTTTGCATGATTGAAGAAAGGAATGTGGACACTAACTACAATATACATGATGTAATTTAGAAATTTCTTTCCATCCGGAAAGAAATCAAAGAGCAGGTTTAATAAGATGTAAGCATTTTTGTAGCCTTCATTTCTTTTGGAGGATGGTTATATTTGCTGTAGCAGGAGCTGAGGCTGGTCCCAAGCAAGAGGATGAGATCTCATGAGAAGAGGCTCTCTGTGCACAGTAGCAATGGTACAGCATGCTGCTTTTAGGAAAGCACATGTCAACACAGTGGTTCCTCCTACTTATTTCTTCTCCAAAAGAAAGTTAGCAGCCATCCCTTCTAGAAATCCCTGACACTTCATTTGTTGAACGTAGCAGATTTTGTGACTCTTGCCGCAATGCTGTTACCTCCCTTAATATTCACAGAGCCCTGTTAGAGTAACTGACTCATGCAGATTTGCCTGAGACTGTCCCAGTTTTGAAACTGTGAGTTTTAAAACTTCTACATCCAATAAACTCCCTTAGTCCTAGGCAAACCAAGATGGTTAGTCACCCTGTACCTAGCGCAGCACCTGTCACCTTAAATGAATGTTGGGTGGAGCTAATTGTGTTACAGTTATTTATTTACCTGCCTATTCTCACTCTGGTGTCTGGAATATGGCATGTTTTCTTAAATGTGTTTCAGGGAACCCTAGTGTCATATGATATCAGTAAAGGTTATTGCTGTGGTAGGTGCTGTTTGATTCCCTACCCAGAAACCCTTTCCTGGGCCAGTTCATTATCCCTGAACTGCTTAGCCTTGTGGCTACTAAGAACTCACAGCTATGCTCTTTTCAAAAAGGACTGTCCTTAGCCTACGGGAGTTTGATTTCTCAAGGATTTCAGAGAAATTTTGTCCCACTTCCCAAAGGGCCACTTAGAGGCAATGTGTCTCATGTTGACATAAAGTTCATCCCACTTTCTTCCAGATGGGAAAACTATAGCATCATTCACTCTCTAGGACTCTCCATGGCAATTAGCTAAGGTTCGACTTCAGCTGAACCCATCAAAAACTCTATTGCACAAAGGAAGCAATGGCATGTCTCCATTTAATTCATCAGTCTGGCTCTTGGAAAAACTGAATGAATTATGATATAAAACACTGGACTACCATGAACTTAATGAAGTAATAGTTCTAATCATAGCTGCTATGCCTGACGCGGTATCCTGGCTACATCAAATTAATATAATCTCTGGCATGGTTTATGACTATTGAACTGGCAAATGCATGCTCTTCCACACTCATCAAGGAGATTCTGAAGCAGTTCTTATTTACATGGGATACTTCCATGTCCTTAGTAGTGTACTTCCATGACCTTCTTCCAGAGATTATTAATCTTCTAAACTCTGTCATAAAATGCTGTGAACCATCAGGACTTCTGCAGACTATCATTTTGGTGCAATGTATTGATAATATCATATTAATTGTATGTATTAGACAAGAAATGGGAAGTGCTCTGAGTGCCTTTGTAAGATGCATGCAGTCCAGAAAATAAGAAATAAAACCTATGAAACATTAGACTTTTTTAGGAATCCAGTGTTTGAAGCATACTGTTACATCCTCTCAAAGTCAAATTGATTGTACCTTGTACTACCTACCACTAAGGAAAAAACACAACACTTGATTAGTTTCTTTGGGTTTTAAAGGTAGCACAGTCCATTCTTGTGAATGTTGCTCTGACATTTTATTGGATGATGTGCTGCAAGTATTGTCTCTGCGGCAGATTCAGGGTTTAATACAAACAGCCTTGATGATGTGGCCATATGATCTGTAAATTCCCTGACACTGGAAGTATCTTGGTAGATAAAGAGGTCATAAATAGTCTCCTGCAAAGCCCAATAGAAAAGCTACATCACAAACTTCAGAGTTCTGTAGCAAGTCTATGCAGCAGAGCACTCTACACCACTCAAAAAGTAGTTCCTGGCACAATACCAGACCCCGATAAAGACTGAGGCTCGGACCTCAAATATCAAGTGACTATGTGGCCAAAATTACTTATGAGCATGGTGCTGTCAAATCTACCAATTCATAAGGTCAAGTAGACCCAGGCACTATCCATCATTCAGATGGGAGTGGCACATTTAATACTGGACTAAAGCAAGTCTAGAGGGCAGAAGTAAGTTCCAAAACAGGTGTTCCAATCATTGTGGTCCTGGTGCTTCCCCCTTAGCTCACACTTCTGGCCTCATGGAATTTCTCTATAAACCATCAAATGCAAGAGGTTAAAAAAAAAACCCAAGTTGGATTTATGAAAATCAGCTCAGTATATTAATGGAATAACAAATTTCTACTTCTGCACTACAGCTCCAATCAGGGATGACCCTGAAAGGCAATGATGTGAGGTGAGTTCACTTATTTTATCATTCATTTTGTATAGAGAGAGAAGTGGCCCCAAATTAGTATATACACCCACTCATGTGCAGTAGCAAATGTGCTACCTACAGGGTCAGGTACCTGGAAAGAGAAAGATTGTAAGACTGGGGACAAGGAATTCTACAGAAGGTAAATTAGGATGCGCCTATGGGAGAGGGCACAAACTGTGAGGGTCTTTGTATCACAATGTGTATCAGAGAACTTCTACCATTAAAGAGGCTCTAACAAACAAGTGGACAGAATGACTCAGCCAGAGATGTCAGCTAGCCTCTATCCTCAAACACTCCACAGACAGGCACATGTTAAGAATAATCTTAGTGGCAGAGATGAAGATTGTGCAAGGGTTCAACAGCATAGATTGAACAAAGGTTCATAGGGTTCTCACAAAGGTTGAACTAGCTATTACCATGCTGAATGTCCAAGTTGCCAGCAGAAGTGTATAGGAAGATAGGTCTCTCATAGCTTGGCCAATCAGCTCTCTCCTCTCCCATCTATAATTCTCAAGATAACCTGTAGAATGTACTATGAATACAATGGCCTGGGATATGGAAGAACTGTCTGGAATAGCCAAGCCTATAACCTCATTCCTCCTTGAACAGGATGTTCTGCATCACTTGTGCTTAGTGGTCCCAGGGGAACCCAGGGTATAAAACCCGTAGCAGAATGCTTTCAGGATCCCTCAGTTATGATACGACATGGGGTATATGCTGATCAGACTCCATCTACCCTGGGAAGCTCTTCTTCTCCTTGCTGGACCAGCTCATGGTGGCTCCTAGGCTTCTATTTATCCTAGCTGCCCATCTGTGAATCATAAGTCTGCTTTTGTCCGACTTTTGTGTGAGTGTTTGGTGTCATCAGACTCATGCAAGTGGTACAGAACCTTTGCACAGAGATCAACACTAAGACTTAGACATATCACCATCCTTGGAGGAAATCAACCAGCCACTTAGTGTAAGATGAATACATCATAATTCATCTACTATAGAAAAAGCAACCATTCATCCTGACTGGGATTGACACATATTCTAGATATGGGTTTGCCTTGCCTGCCAGCAAAGCCAGCAAAAAAAAAAAACCAAACAACAGTGATGTAAGGCAACATTACTATGCAAGGACTCAAAGATTATCAACTATAACTGACATGGGATCCCTTTTTAACATTGCTTCAGACCAAAGGTCTTTTTCACAGCAAAAGAGGTGTGACAGTGGTCACATAGCCATGGGATCCACTGATTCTACCACGTACCACACATTCCAAAAGTTGCTAGCCTTGTAAAGCCATGAAACAAACTCTTAAAGACAGTTGAAAATATTAAGCTCTATCCTTCAGGTGGTATGCAACTTAGACCAGCAGCCATTATATTGTACAGTATCCTTCATAGTTAAATACATGGGTCCTAGAAATATGAGGCAGAATAAGAGTGGCTCCATTTACTATCACTTGCAGTAACCAACCTGGGAATCTGTGCTTCCCATTCCTTCTATTTTAGGCTCTACATACCTAGAGGTTCTAGGTTCCCTGGAAGACACAGTAAAACTTTCATTAAACTTAAATCTATGGCTACTGCCCTGTAACTTCAGAATCCTCATGTCAGTAGACCAGTAGGCTTAGAAAGTAGTTACCATACTAGCAGAAGTAAGTGATTCTGATCATAATGAGAAAACAGTGTTGCTGCCACAGAATGGAAGTAGGGAGGAATATGTTTCATGCTCAGATGATCCACTGGGCGAGTCCTTTGGTACTCCCATGTTCAGTTTTAACCATTGATAGTAAAGAAATCTTGCCCTGATAAAAGCGAGTTAACTGTATACTGAGACGTGTCAGAGATGAGGATCTTGGTCATGCCAATAAGCAACCCATATAAACTAACAAAGTGGCAATGGAAGAGGAGGGAAGTTTATATTGGGTGGCAGAGGAAGGAGCTTATGCGTATTAATTATCAATTTCTTTTTCCTCTATTACTCCTCTTGTGAATATTCCTGAAATTGTGACCAAACAGAATACTGGAGAAGCTGTGCTTGGATAAAGTAATGTTGAAATCATGTGGATTTGAACAGTGCAGGGATGTATTATGGTATACGCTGTCGGTACCCTGCCCAGACCCCCTTTATCAGGCTAATACACCCATCTTCCGGCTGCAGTAGTGTTGGCTACTAAGAACTCACAGCTGTGTCCTTCTCCAGAGGATTTTTCATAAATAAAGGAAGCCACCTCACCTCTCACCCCCTGGGAGATGGCTTGAAGCCCAAAACTGATTGGTATGGGCATGCAGAAGCCCAAATCCCTTGCCTCAAGAAAGGACAACGTTGTGATGCCATGCATACTCCAGTTCCCCATAGAACAAAGCCGAGGCTAGATTTCGGGTGAAACCACATCTATGCTTTTATCTTTTATCCTGTCCTATTGTTTTCCCCTTTCTTCTTTATAGGTTTCTCTTGTGAGCCATCCCTCCATAACTCACAGAATCAGAAATCCCTATTTTAGTCTCTGCTTCTAGGAAATCTGACCTAAAGCTCCCGGGGAAAATGTTCTGTTCCCAACTATGTATTGCCTCCAGTAAGAGTATTAAACCTTCTTACTCGTATTCATGTGACTCAGCCATGCATCATTTGGGAGAAGTATTTATCCTCACCTCGTTAACTCTGGGCTTGGCCAGGTGACATGCTTTGGCCAATGAATCTGAACAAATGTGTCATTTGTAATATCTGAGCAAAAGCTTTAAATGTGAGTGTGAGGTTAGCTCAAGCTCTCTCATATACTAGCATCTGACATGAGCACAGCATATTCCAGATGGCGGCTTTTCCTTCAGCCTAGACTCAGAATGAAAAGACCCCCAACACAGCAGACTCCAGCTGAGCCAAGTAGAACCTTGCACAATCCACCCCTGACAAACAGACCAATGAGTGAGAAAAATATATATATTTAGTGTTCTAAACTAAGATTTTGGAGGGCTATTTGTTACTGTAGCAAAAAGGTGACTAATACACATGGTCAAACTTTGGGGAATGGGTTAAAGAAATTTAAACTATTTCTTTACTATGAGATTACTCAAATCCTAAAATAGGCTCAAGTGTGTTGTGACCTTCTAAGACAGGTGTCCCAAACTCATTTGGGAAAACCTTTTTTTAGGGAAAAATCTTCATGGGATTGGTATTTTACAGCATAGCAATGCTACATAGTTTGTTGTTTGAAAGATTTCTAGAGTGAATGCATATATGAATGTATGAATGATTCCTTAGTACAACTTCATATAATCATTGGACATATCCAGTGGCCCAAAGACTAATTCTGATGCCTATATCCTGGGGGGAAAATGAGGAAAATATTGATTTAGTAATGAAAGAACAAATTTGCTAATGGACCAGCCAAACCACAAACTCAAACAGCCCAGGAGCAGTCAGCACTTAATATGTCAGCAGCTCATTCACCCTTCCTCCACTCCAACAGAGCTTACAAAGGCAGGCCATCAAGAAAAATGACTTTGGGGAAATTAATGGAACAATGTATAAAGAAGGGAAGAAAGTCAATAATGAAATTGGTCCAATTTAAACAGCCTGGGCCAAGACCACAAGGTAAAAAACTTATTTCCAGTTGCATTCAACACTGCAAATAAGTCCCTGTGATTTGTTTAGCATTCCAGAAGATAAAGAGCAATAAAAAAATGCTTCAAGTGCATTACTTTATTGTCGGAGTTTTGTGCTTCAGTGATGCAAAGCTGGGCACAATACAATTCAACAGCACACAATAAGCTTTGTTCCTTCCATCCAACTACCTGCATGCTTCTACTGTTGCATTGACAGAAAGGCTCCAGCCATCATAGTAGGTAATTTCTCTTCAGTCAATAGGCAAATTATAAGGGAAATAAATCCAACATTCGCATTAGTTCCAAAAGAAAGACATCTATTTTTCAATAGTATATGTTTGCTGCCTCGGACTTGTGTTGTCCAAACTCTTCAGAAACAATCTCTACTGTGTTTCCTTGAAGACATCTCATTCAATACCCTTCCAAATCTTGCTTGTAGGACACCCTGACTCACACTTGGCAGTGCCAGTTGCTCACTCTCCAGTCCTACTGTTATCCAAATGCAGACTTTTCATCTCATGCTTAGTCTTTTGCAATAGACTCTTAATTAGGTACCCAACCTAACTCATTTGTCTCTTAACACTCTTCTTTACCCCTCTCCTGGCATTTCCTGAAATGCCCCCTGGCATTTTGGTTGTTACCGAAGACCCATGGGAGAGGACCCATCATGTACTGAGAATATTATTAACTTTGAAGTCAGACAGACCTCAGTTCTAATCTCAGGATGGCATTTCCTGCTGAGTCTTCTTGGGAAAGTGACTTGACCTCCATGGGCCTTTGCTGACTCATCTGAAAATGAGACTAAGCCATGATCTTTTTTTTTTTTTTTTTTTTTTTTTTT
>NW_016107323.1:2937919-2982967 GCF_001604975.1 Cebus imitator
CAAGGTCTTTTTTGAGACGAGTTCTCACTCTGTCCCCCAGGATAGAGTGTAGTGGCATGATCTTGGCATGATCATTATAACCTCTGACTCCCAGGTTCAAGAGATTCTCCTGCCTCAGCCTCCCAAGTAGCTGGGATTACAGTTACCTGCCACTATGCCCAGCTAATATTTTGTATTTTTGGTAGAGACAAGGGTTCACCATGTTGGCCAGGCTTGTCTTGAACTCTTTACCTCATGATTTGCCCACCTGAGACTCCCAAAGTGCTAGAATTATAGGCATGAGTCACTGCACCTGGCCCTAAGCCACAATCTTATAGGACTTTTGTGCCTCCTATCTGAATGTATGCAGGGTAACTGGCACTATGTAATATGTAGACTGGCAGCTGTTTAACATATAATATGTCTCCCTCTTACCTTTTCCTATCTTGTCTAATACTAATCCCCTACCTGAACCTGACTTTCCATCCAGATTGGTCTACCCACAGAACATAGAATGTTTGGAGCTCAAAAGAACTTTATCCAGGCCAAAGATAGGTTTCTTTCTCCAAGTCAGCTTCACTAATTGGTAGTGGCCATTTGGAACTCTAAATTCAGAATCATCCCAATGTACTTTTGTGAATGCTGTAATTGGCCCATGTCATGGGAGAAGGGAGTGGTAGTAAATAAGGCAACTATATATCACATCTGATCAAGACATTCATTCATACACACCCAGATATATCACCACTATCATCATCTATTCAAAATGGGAGTTTGGGAAACTTGTTTTGAAGCCACAATTTGCATAAATATTACCTTGATTTTGCTTAGATTACAGGGATTTTTTTCACATAATTTAGAGGAACGATGCTGACGTTGAAGTTTTAATTCTCTCACCACTATCTACCCTTAGGAGCTGAAATATTTGCAGTAAAAAGAAGCAATGGACTCAGTGTGCCTACAGCAATGTAATTTATCTTAAAAACACAGTGTCTAATGATGGAAAGAAACAAACTGAGACATACAAGTCTTTTACAAAAATAAAAAATGTGTGCACAAAAGAACAATGAGATACCACCACACATCCATTAGAATGACTTAACTTCAAAAAATAAAAACTGACAATACTAACTGCTAGTGAAAATAGAGAGCAACAGGAACTCTCATTCTGTTGGTGGGAATTCAAAATAGTACAGCCACTTTGAAAGACAGTTTGGAAGGGTTTTTTCAATTGAAAAATAAAAATTGTATATATTCATAGTGTACAGCATGTTTTCATGTATGTATATATTGTGGAATGACTAAATCAAGCTAATTAACATATCCATTATCTCATATACTTATTATTTTTGTGGTGAGAACATTTCAAACCCAGTCTCTTCATATTTTCAAGTATACATGCAGTCATTAACTATAATCACTGTTATATAATAGGTCTCCTGAATCTATTCCTCCTGTCTAACCAAAATTTTCTCTCTTTTGACCAACATCTCGCTACTCCCTTCTCCATCTCCAAGACCTCGATAACCACCATCTATTCTCTGAGTTTGACTTTTCTGGATTCCACACATAAGGAAGACAATGCAGTATTTGTATTTCCGTGCTTGGCTTATTTTATTTAACATACTTAAAATAATGTCCTCTAGATTCATCCATGACATAATTTCCGCATTTTTTAGGGCTCAATATATTCCATTGTGCATAGATACCACATTTGCTTTATCCATTCGTCTGTTGATAGACACTTAGGTTGACTCAATACCTTGCCTATTGTAAGGACTGCTGCAATGGACGTGGAGTTGCGGATGTCTCTTCAACATACTGATTTCATTTCCTTTGAATATAAATCCAGAAGTGGAATTGATCGATTAAATAGTGGTTCTAGTTTTAATCTTTTGAGCAACTTCCATAGTGTTTTCCATAATGGCAAAACTAATTTACATTCTCACCAAGAGTCGGGAAGTAAATCAAGAGTGTACAAGAGTTCCTCCTTCTCCATATTCTTCTTCAACTCTTGTTGATTCTTGTCTTTTTGATAATAGTCATCCTAACAAGTGTGAGTTCTAATTTACATTTTTCTGATGATTGGTGATAATGAGCATTTGTATATAGCTGTTACCCATTTGTATGTCCTCTTTTAAGAAGTGTCTTTTCAGATCCTTTGCCCATTTTTTAATCAGGTTATTTGTTTTCTTGCTACTAAGTTGTTTGAGTTCTTATATATTTTGGATATTAACCCCTTATCACATGTCTGATTTGCATATATTTTCTCCCATTCTGTAGATTGTCTCTTTATTCTTGATTGTTTGAGATGCGCAAGCTTTTTAGTTAGATATCATCCTATTTGTCTATTTTTGCTTTTGTTGTCTATGCTTTTGGAGTCATAGCTAAAATATCTTTGCCAAAACCAACATCAAGAAGCTTTTAACCTATGTTTTATTTTAGTAGTTTTACAGTTTCATGTCTTGCATTTAAGTATTTAATCTTATTTTGAGTAGACTTTATATATGGTATGAGACAAGGGTCAAGGTTCATTCTTCTGCATAGAGAACCAGTTTTCCCAACACCATTTATTGAAGTGATTGTACAGTGTTAAACACAGTCTAACCGTAAGATCCACCAAGTATACTTTTAGGTATTTACCCAGCAGATATGAAAACTTACATCCACACAAAGATATGTATATGAATGTGTATACGGACATTAATTATAATCACCAAAAACCGGAAGCAACTAAGATGTACTCCAATAGGTGAGTGGATAGACTAACTATGGGGCATCCATATAATAGAATAATGTTGGACAATAAAAAGGAGTGAGCTATCAAGTCACACAAAGACATGAATAAATCTGAGCTACATGTTGCTACATGAAAGTAATTAGTCTGAAATTGCTACATACCGTATGATTCTCTTATCTGACATTCTGTAAAAGGCAAAACCATAGAGACAGTAAATCAGTAAGAGGTTGCCGGGGCTCGGGGGTGGAGAAAGGTTGACTGAAACACAGAATTTTTTTCAGGTGGTGAACTTAGCTTATATGACACTCTAATGGTAGAAACATGGCACTATGCATTTCTCAAAATCCATAGAACTTTATAGAACACAGTAATGTATAATTTTTTAAGTTATTTAGAAAGTTGGAATGGAATACAAAATGTGTCAAAAGAATCTAAATGCATTATAAATGTATGAAACAACTTCATTGAAGGGGAATGAGAATTAGATCTGGTCAAAGTAAGTTTAAAAATGAGTGGAGTCTATACTATAATGCTAAAGGCAAAATGAACTCTACATAGACGCTGTACTCTAATTAATAAAGTAGTTTTCCATAGGGTTACAGGTTAGTAATTTTGAAACCATTATATATTAAACTAGAACTTAACAATTAAACAAATGGATGGCAGGTGGCGGGAGCCAGGTTTCTTGCTATTGGAGTCGGAGTACACAGATAAGCAAGGGGAGTAGCCTAGAATGTGGCAATGGATTACAGTTGAAGACATCAGTATTAACACATGTTAAGCTTAATATAGTCATAGATTGTGTTACATGTAGAAATATTTATAGGTTGTATAAATACTCAGGTTGGTATATGCACATATTTTTTCTTACTCTGTCAGTCAAAGAGGCACAGATGCAATAACATCCATATGCAATGAGCACATCTAGTGCCCAGATCTTGAGTTCTAATACTATTTCCCCCAGAAAAGTAATTTGTAACTTTTGGAAAAAAAGCTTACTCTAGGACTGAAGCATGAAGTACACAAGACGAGCCTGGAGTATCTTTTAGTACCAGAAGGTAAGGAGGTGCTCAAAACAACAAAACCCACAATGGCAGGGATTTGTCAAAAGGACACAGAAGCCAAATGAAATCGTTCAAAAATAAATGTCTGTGAGTTCATATGCTATTGAATAAATAAATGAAGAGTAGAATTTAATCTAGAATTCCAAATAACTTACATAGATGCTCTGCCCGCAAGCAGCACAGTTCCCTACTTCAAAAGTGGAGGCTGTGCTTAGTGACTTCCTTCCAAAGAATACAGCAGTCAAAGTAGAGAAGGCTGAGAAACACTATCTCAGCAAGGTGGTTAAAATTAACATCAGTAGCAATCAGCCGTGTCAATAGTAGGCATCCTTAACATGATGTGATGAGAAGGTACTTTACCTCCCCAAAACACATTACTTTAGACTAACCATGACAAAAACATCAGACAAGTCACAATTGAGGCACATTCTATAAAAAAGCTGACCAATACTCTTTCAAAGCCATCAAGGTCATCAAAAGCAAAGAAATTCTGAGAAACTTGTCACAGACAAGCAGAGCCTAAGGAAACTAGATTTATACTTAGTTATAGTACCCTGAATGGGATCCTGGAACAGAAAAAGAATAGTAAGTAAAAATAAAGGAAGTCAGTTATTATTCAGTTAATAATAACATATAAATATTGGCTCATTAATTGCAGCAAATGTTCTAAGATAATGTAAAGGGTTAATAATAGAGAAACAAGGATTAGTGTGGAGTATATGGGGACTCTCTGTACCACCTTTGCAACTTTTCTGCAAAATGATAAAATCACATAAACTTAGAACTAGTCTAAAATAAAATCAGATTTAAAAACGAAGCATAGAGATGAATTTAAAAATTCTATAATATATACATACAAACAAAAGATACACAATAGATGAGAATGAAGAATGTAGATAAAAATGAGTGAATCAGTAATGGGAAGGCAAGCCTTACATGAGCCAATGAAGATAGCCTTTTATTAACCAATACCTGAGGTAAATCCAAGTTTCTGATCTGAGGTCTACAAAGGAAAGAAATACATTCCTCCCACAAATCCCCTGTTATCAATGCTTCTGCCATGAATTGGGGCCTACATTGTATTCTGTCTACCTGTGCTTCCTTTTTTTGAAAGAATCACTTTCTGAGCCAAGGGTTACTGCACTCTTTTCTGCACTAAAGCCTAAGAGCGTGATTTATATCAAATAGAAAACTGGATAAATTATCTTTATCCCTGTATATCAAGAGCACTGTTAATGAGGTGCTTTAACAGAGCAATTTGTAAGTATGTTGACGGATATTTAAGCATTGTCTTTATTGCTCTTAAATTCCTGTAATTTTGTTATAGTTTTTATGGTCTTTATGATATTGGAAAAAAATATTGATGAAAAGAAAAGAACTTGCCACTCTGAATCAACGAGATCTGGGTTCAGATCCTATGCAGACATTAGACCTAAGCAAATGACTTAATTTTTTGGTGTATCAGTCCCTTCTCTGTAAAATATTTGATCATCATACTTGGGATAATGTATGTATTGTAACCCAGAACGATGCTTCATCCATATTAGTGCCTAATTTTCCTTGACTCTTACATTGTTACCTCTAGATACTGAGATAAGTGATGCTTTCCTTTAGGGAAGTGGAAAAATTCTTGACTGAAATCACCTGCTTTGCTACTTTCATGGATGTGGTCTGTGACATTTGATTATCCTAGGTAAAGGTTATCTTCCACAGGGGAAATTTAGGGGACTCTGTGTTCACACTTTGTGAACCTGGAGATGAGGATACTAATCCTGGTTCTGCCATTCACTGTCTTTGTGACCTAAGAACACTCAACACCTTTCTCCATGCCTCCATTTCCGTAGCTCTTAAATGTCATCCTGACTGATCTCCAAGATGCCTTGTGAGGAAGCCATCTCAAGAACTTAAAATCAAAAATTGTTCTTTACGTTTTCATGAATGTTCATTTGCGGGTAGGGGACTGTGCTCTTTGTTGAGATTTGGCTTCATGTTGGTGGAAGTTGGGGTAGACATTTATACCTCTTAAATATGTGCCCTTCCATCAAATGATCAGGAACCCAAACACATTATTGAGCCTATTGAAGCCAAAAGAATAGCTTCAAAGTTCCTTTCCAGTCTAATATTCCATTTCTTATTGAAATATACAATGATTTTTTTCTAGAAGACCCCCAGCATTACTGAACACAAAATTATAGGTAAAAGAGTCTTCTAACATAAGATAAAGGACTTTAGATGAGTATGAAGGTACAAACTAGAAGAGAAATGAAGACCTCAAGGCAAAGCCATTCTTAGCGAGTTCCCAGAATGAACATTCCATTTGCTTAAAATGAAGATTCAACTCCACTGAACTCCAGAAGCTTCTATTGAGCATCCACCATGAGCCAGAATTTATATTCGGTCTCAGAGATTCCAGGAAAGCGTTTAAAAGCTGGAAGCAAGAGACTCACAAAATCAGATTTGCATTTTAGAAAACTCACTTGGGAGAGCGGGGAAAGAGGGAAGGCAGGGAGACCAGAGAGAAGGTTTAGGGGTTTCACTGAAGAAGTTCAAGCAAAATACTGTTGTGGTCTATATGTGGGTAGTTCTGATGGAAGTGAAACGGATAGTTTGAAGAGATTTCCAAGAGGAAGAAACACCCAAACTTTGTGACTGGTTAGAAAAGACATGTGCAATGGGTTTACACTCATACATGTGTGTTTGAGCTTCTATGATCGAAAGGGATAGGGGACAGTCTGGAATGCTAACCATGAGATGCCTTCTAGAAGCTAGCCTTGTTCCTAGAGCTAGCTGAAGCTCAGGGATTTCTGTGAATCCTCCTCATAAATCTGTACAGGAGAAAAACAAGAGGCCAGACAAGAAGACGCATGTCTGAGGTAAAAGGAAAAACATGTTTGGTCCTAATAGGATTGTGGTGGGGGAAGAAAGGGGGAGCAATCTGCCCTGAGGTAAGGACTGATCTGTAAGGCTGCCAGCACCTGCAGCAAGATGTTAATGGGGGTTATCAGCTGATGCTCGAGCCGAGGCAGGGGATATGTTGGCAGCTGAAAGCCCCAGCACAGCCAAAATGTGTGTGTGTGTGTGTGTGTGTACATGTCCCAGAAGAAACACCAGCCTTATTGTCTATAGACATCCCCAGAGAACAAATGGTCTTGGCAAGGCAAGCTCTGAATACCAGTTACACAAGACAGACACCTTTAATGGAGATCTGGTGCTTCTCAGGGGGGACCATTTGCATAAAACCATTTCATTCTTTCATCTCCGGCAGGAAGAGGTCCCTTTTATCTCAAAGAAAACCTCCCCCCACAAATGAGATGACCCCATCCGAACCAGACACACACAGTCATGCATTCTCTGTCTTGAAGGCCTGTCCAGCTTCATTTTTTCCTTCCCCACCCACTTGCCAATTCATATTTAGACACCAGCACTTATATTTAAGCACATTCCTCTTGAGTGAAGATTCCCATAAATGTCCCTCCTAGAATATGCTTTGTAAATGTGTCCAGGGCCAGATATCAAATGGTGGTGGCCCAGTGACATCTTTCAAGAGGTACCTTGGCATTTTACTCTGTTTGACACCATTGTAAGGGGGTCCAGGAATCTACCTGATGTTCTGATGGCCTGGAAAATAATCCAACTTCTTCTAGAGGAAGATAGTAAGAGCATTAAATGTGCAAGTAGGTAGACTTGGGCTGAGCTTCAGGTTGGCCAATGACCATGAACCTGTGTCTCAATATCTCTTATTCAGTTTTCTCATCTGTAGCACAGGAATAATAACTATGAACAGGCACTACTTCTATTTCCATTTCACAGATTGGAACCACTGAGACACAAGGACTTAAACAACTATTCCTAGATGAAGCAGCTGGTAACTAGCACTGCTTACATTTGAACCCATGCAGTATAGGTCTTCCTGTTCATAACCATTATGCCACATTGCCTGCCATACTTACACATAATTTCTTATTTAATCCTCAAACAACTCTGCTAATGGGACCTTGGACAAATTACTTAACTCTCTAAGCCTCAGTTGCCTCAAGAGAAAATAGGATTTTGGTACTGTAGACCTCAAAAGGATATCATGGGCAATAACTGGGAAACCATCCTTGAGCAGTTATGGACATTGTAACAGAGCCTGCAGTCACTGCAGTGATAACACTGATTGTGGTTAGCATCACAACGCCCATGGTACTTATAGTTATTTGTTTTAATGTTTGTAATTTCCTTGAACTACATATTCCATGAGGATAGAAACTGTCCCTTAATTTCCTCTGTACCCACAGTACTTGACAACCTAACACAAATAGAACATACTCCGGAACATACTCTACTTTCAATGCTGTTTATTGATGAATTGGTAAATGACTTTAATACTGTCTCTCTCTTGAATTGCTATAAGGATTAAATAAGACAATGCATATAAAAAAGCTAGTACAATGTTAGGCTTGAGAATTCCATCCAATTAATGTTAGTTCTTTCCCTTTTGCAACAGAACACATTATTGGAGATAAACACTCTGGAATCACATGGCCAAGAGAGTGAAAAACAGAACACCTGAACTCTTCGAGGAACAAAAACATCCCAGCTAGAACCAAATGCCATGAGACATGGGCACGTGAGCTGATGAGGAGTGTAAGCTGGAACCCACCTTGGTGCAAACACCACCAGGCATCACAGGCAACCTCGCTGCAGGCACATTTGGAAATCTCGAGAGCAGGAAAGAAAGGCACTCTATGTACTGGTTGATTAAAGCTGCTAATTAGGTCCATGCACGGTACAAATACTGGCAGTTCTTTCTTACTGGGGCAACAGGGAAGAGGTTGGCAGAGGTGAGCAAAATGACAGCCAATTCCTCTGTGAGCCAATGAGCATCTATAAAGGGAGGATTCAACTGAGTACATTTGGAAACAGAAATTGCCAACAATGTTCAGAAACTCTAAGTAAAAATATAATGGTCAGGTGGGCCAAAAAAATCTCCTTCCTGCTTGAAGCTGCTCAGAAAATAGTCAAAGTTAAGGCAACAGACAGTGGGAAAAACATGGGCTTGGGCATCAGAGAGACTTTCCTTGCAGGCTTGGCTCTACCAGCTATGACCTGAGACAAGTTAGCTAACACTTTGGAGCATCCTTTGGCATAAGAAGCTTAAATAAATAGTCTCTATGAAGAGACCAGCAAATAATACTAGATTCCCTATCATCACCACCACGACCTAAAGGTAGCTGTCTTGATTATATGACCCAGACCACCTGGAATCAGTGCTTTCATATCATCCTTCTTAAGTGGCTCTGGTGGTTATATTGTTGTGTGGTGCTGTGAGTCACTCTCTGTTAATATAATTTACCCAGGGTTTGTAACAGGACAACTGGTAAATAAGGATTCAGAGATGGAAGGAAACTGGGTCATCCTCAAATAAGATGAGCCACTCAATAAATAAATAACAGGGCATTGGCTGGGCTGGTTGGTTGGGGACTAGGGGAGATGAGGGGCTGGAATGGACTCAGGAAGCTGGGAAAGGGCAAAGTCTAAGCAGAGGAAATGGGAAGAGTATTACAGGGGTGAGCTGAAGACCAGTGCTGTCTGAGAATGCGTGAGAAATAATTGAATCATAGTGCATCACCCAGTTTAGTGGTTCCCTCCCAGGGCTGCCCACCCAGTCTGAATTATGGAAGGCTAAGCCATGGCAGAGGCAGCAGCCAATGGGTGGTAAGCTAATTCATGACTGACAGCCTTGGAATATCTCAGGAATATCTCAGCAGATACCGCAGGAGGTGGGAGGTGAGCCTAGGCTGAAAACACGGGGCTGGCAGAGCATCTATATAACAGGAGCCTCAACACCATAGTCCTCCACATCACTCAGATACCCTGGGTCTTGGAGAAGATAAGCGGATCTCTAGTGAAACTGAACCCAGAGAATCTCTAGACTATCCTTTCCAACCCTTGAAATAATCGTAAGTTCTCAAGGAACCTAAATATTTTATCTACAGCTCCTGGTACATTAGCATAACCAGTAACTTGTAGATATATTGGCCCAGTAATAATTTGTCAATGCTCTTTTGAGCAAAGAATATCATCTGGCACTCTATTTTTGCTTACCAATTAACCTAAAAATTTTCTGTAGTTTCCTGTTCCGTATAAAGAATATCAACCCTAACGCAGGCCAGGTGTGCAGGTAGAAGAACGTTTCATCTCCCACGTTCCTTTTTTTTTTAACTTTCTTATTTAATTTTTTAGAAAACTTATTTAACTAGGAGTAAAGTCTTAAATATCTACTATACAAGAGGTGAATGATATGTAATACATAGCCTGTGCAAAAGTAGGTTTTCAACCCTTATTTAAAACCTTTTTTAAGCCAAATTTTACGGAACAATATAATTACACTTAACTTACATGTTTTGAAATTACTCATTCTTTCCTTTCTATACAGCTTTAAAATTTGTAAAGAGAATGCAACACATTTCTGTTAAATAATTGACAAGAAAAAATGGAATTTAATTTCTCTAAAGGGAGCTTGATATATTTAAATAAAGGTTGTAAATCATATTATGACATGTTATTTACAACATGAAAACGTATTGACACTTTGTTGAATAGTAAAGCTATTGAAATCACAAACTAAAGCAACATAAATAAAAATATGGCCTAGGAGAATTTATGTAATTCTTTAAAAAAACATTTTCTTATTAACATAATTAGGCTTAACTATAGGCCTGGCTGTTTCAAAACAATTACAGGCATGTGTTAGTTTCCTGATTTCTTATAGGCTTGTGTGTGTATTAACAATGTTATTCTTACATAAAAACTAACATTTACCTTTCTAATGTGAGATTTGTGCTTTTTTTTCAGCACAATTATTCAATTCTTGGTCAAACTTGAAATAAGCACATGCAGATTTTATTTCCAACTTACCTGAGAGAAGTTCTGTCCTTGCTCTTGATGCATATTAAACAAGGAAAAGCTTAGTCACACATGTAGGAAGCTGAAAACTGCAGCAAAAATGTCCTTGCTTTTCTTGCAAGAGTAGCTTTGCAAGGCAAGATATGCTTCTTCACAAAACCCAGAATGTGAGGAGCAGCAGATCAGTAAACCTCATCTCCAGCTTATAGTCTGACTGTGCCTCACCAAATTCTTCCCCTTCTCTCAAAGTCAAGTTATCAGGATGAGCAGACGATGGAGAAAGAGGATTCCTCATTCCATCATACAAATGTGTCAAAAAGGAGGTAAAATACTCTTCACTTTGGTCCTGCAGATCTTCTAGGTGGTTTATAATAAGACTTGAGGCTTGTAGATATCCTTCCTCTCTCTCAAGCCCAAGCACCAATAGAAATGTCAAGATTTCCTTTTGCAACATCATTTTTTCCAAGAATCTTGTCACTTGAAGGCAAAACATTGTTTCTAAGCCTTTGCACGGACTTGTTTCCCTGGTGCGTGTGATGAAAAATGTCTTCTAGGTAGGCTAATCTCTGTAGTCGTTCTTCACCTTCAAAAGTCTCAGCAATTCTTGCTATTTTCTTGAAAGTATCCCTTCAGTTCACCTGTCAGCTTTACTACCTGTGATAACCCTCCCTCTTCTAAGCCACTAAATTTCTTTATGTAGCAGGAAACTGTATGTGATCTTTGTTCAGGCTACCATAATGTTTTAAACATTCTTAAGTAAATTGGTCTTTGCTTTTTAAGCTAACCGTTTTTGCAGCATTATCTGGATTCATGTCATCTCCAAGAGTAAGCATCTCTCTGAAAAAAGGAGTGTGTTGTGATAGTGGCAGGTTTTTTTCTTTTTTTTTTTCTTACAAGAGAGGTCAAACTTTCCTGGAGCCAACCACCAAAGAGACACCAGCAATGCACAGATCCTCAAAGACAGACTTTGTGTCTCTAGACACTAGACACAAAGATAAGACAGTCACTATAGATGGCTTTTACTTGTTTCAGGAAAACTTTTTTGGTAGCAGAAAAGGTTTCTTTAATTTCACCATCGTTTACAAATCATACAAACACCAAACGCCACATCATGGCATTTACTGATGAAAGCTGTTGATTCATCAGATGAAATACAGAAGCAATTGCTTTCAGCTGATTACACAAACCTCATCATCACCAGCCACATCATCAATATGTTGACTAATCAAACGGCTGGAAAGTGGAAACTTTTCAATTTCTCCTCCTACAATTTGTTCTATCATTTCATTTATTATAATTTTACTAGCATTATTAGGTTTTTACCCACTGCATGACTTATTTCGGGGGAGCAATAAGTTATTCTGCTAAGTGACTTGCTCCCTGAACCTGAATGTGATGTTTTAGCTAAGGGTTTACCCTGTTGGTTTTGATATTCCAGTAGCCATTTAAAACTCTCAGCCCTGTCCTTGTCTAATGGCTGCAATTTGTAGTTCAAAGTCACATTCTGAAGAAGCTATTGCTGCAGCTGTGAGTTGTTTACCACAGGCACTGCAGAGTGAGATAGGACAGCATGGATTCCCCAGCCACGTAAAACAATTGATGAGTAGCTTTCATCATAAAGAAGAACTTTGCCATGTGCCGCTTGTGGCAGTGACGAAGAGAAATGACTCCTAAGATTGTAATTATTTGTTACTAACCTTATCAGAATTGTCCATACACGTAGGATTAGAAAAGTTTACGTGGAAAAATAGTTGGGGAAATAGTAAAGAAGGAATACTTGAAGGGAAACTAACCCTATCAGACATTGAAATATAAGTTTAAAAAAATGTAGTACTAACACGTGAATTGGCAAATAGACCAAGTGAACAGAATCGAAAACCAAAAAATGGGCCCAATTAATTATGAAAATTGAGTACATGATAAACGTGGCCTCTCAAATTGCTGGTGCAAAAATAGGCTTTTTAGTAATAGTGCTGGACAACTAAGTTACCAAGAAATTGGATTTACAGAAGCAAGAGACCTTCAGAAGAAGACCTCCACTGAGCTAGAAAAAGATTGCCACTTGGCTGGTGCTGATACCTCTGAAATGCTGGTGCCAAAGGAAGTTGGAGGCTTAAACCAACTGCTGGTGTGATTGTGAAAGGACTAGCAAGAAAGAGAAAGAAGTCCTTTTTCCCTTCCTTCTACTTTCCATTCTCCTTCCACAAAACTAACTGATAAGAAAGAAAATGTAGTTTACAGAGTCCCAGCACCAGCATCACAGAGCAGAGTATAAGAAGGTGGGTTTGCTATGCAGCCATAAAAAATGATGAGTTCGCGTCCTTTGTAGGGACTTGGATGAATCTGGAAACCATCATTCTCAGCAAACTGACACAAGAACAGAAAGCCAAACACCACATGTTCTCACTCATAGGTGGGTATTGAACAATGAGAACATGTGGACTCAGGGAGAGGAGCATCCCACACTGGGGGCAGTTGGGGGGGGTAGGGGAGAGACAGTGGGGGTGGGGAGGGAGGGGAGGGTGGGAAGGGATAACATGGGGAGAAATGCCAGATATAGTATGCACTTAAAGTAAAATAAATAAATTAAATTTTAAAAAAAGGAAGGTGGGTTTGGAGCTAAGCTTAATGGCTGGCATAAGTGTAAAACATTGAGTATTTCTGTAGTTAGCACGCATTCTCCTATAACTATGCTGAGAGAAAGGAGTGAGAGCAAATGAAGACATAGGCTTAAACAAGAGTGCTAAACCTTCATCTTCTTTAACAGGAAGTCCAGAAAAGAGATAAGTCAAGAACAGCAGTATAAACATAATACTTAGAAAAACAAGATGAAACAGCTAAAAATAATAATAATTTTAAAAAGCTTAGGGAAAGAGACTCAAGCAGAGAAGAGTGGAGAAAGGGTTTACTTTGGTTCATTAAGAGACTTGTGAATTTACTTAGCTTTTAAAATTATGAATATATATTTAACTTATGCTTTTGAAAGTTAAATTTTAAATAAGAACATTTCAGTGAAGAGAAAAAGACTATAGCTCTAGGGTGGCATTTGTAGCTTGGAAAAATAAATTCAGTATTATAAGGTAACTTCACCATTGGAAAATAAAAGAAGAAATGATTATTTTGATAATACAAACTCCTGAAAGTAAAAATTGAAAATTGCTTTTGTTATTGAATAATATGAGAAATGGAAAAGAATTAGAATTTAAATTGTGGGCTCCATGAGGGCAGATTGAGTGTTTGAGCCATCCATTATACTCATATTTTATGAACTACTCAATGCAAAAAAGGTTGAACAGAAGAGTTCACAACAGAAATGGCAGCCTCTATTAGTTCCTTCTCAGGCTGCTAATAAAGAAATACCTGAGACTGGGTAATTTATAAAGAAAAAGAGGTTTAATGGACTCACAATTCCACATAGCTGGGGAGGCCTCATAATCATGTCGGAAGGCAGAGGAGAAGCAAAGGTACATCCTACATGGCAAGAGAGCATGTGCAATGGAACTGCCCTTTATAAAACTATCAGATCTCATGAGACTTATGCACCATCACAAGAACAGCACAGGAAAAACCCACCCCCGTGATTCAATTACTTCCCACTGGGTCCATCCCACAACATGTGGGGATTATGGGAGCTACAATTCAAGATGAGATTTGGGTGGGGACACAGCCAAACCATATCACAACTGGCACAGCTGCACAAATCTCAAAGAATCCTGAGGGCTTACTACATACAAATAACATCCATCCTGTGCGCAAGTTGCTAGTTTCAGACGGGTAACCTGATAATTCTAATATCTATATTTTTTACTTCTCATTATTGAAATAGTCCTAACCACATGACACTGGTTAGGACTATTTCAATAATGAGAAGTAAAAAATATGGATATTAGAAGATGGAGACTATCACTCTGCCTGACAGTAGCTGAAGGGGACCTTGAAGGTTTAGTGGCCATGGCTGTTCTGAGTCTTGAAGGATGACTAAGAGTTTTTCAGATAAAGAACACAGTGAGAAGAGAGTGGACGAGGACACAGAGAGGTGGCAGGCCTTGATGTGTCCACAGAAGAGTCAAACGTACCATGGGGATGGAACAGAGGCTGTGGGGAGGTATGTGGTGGGTGGTGAGACTAGGGAGAGAGGAGGACTTCCAGCCTGTGCTCGCTGGAGCTTAACCTTTAGACACTGGGGAGTAATCAGAGGGAAAGGGTCCCTTAGACTTGATTTTTAAGGAAGGTCATTCTGGTAGCACTGCTGAGGAGGAATCTAGAGCAAAAGAGAATAGACACAAGACTCCAGGTAAAACAACAAGAAAACCAACAACAGCAAGAGAAATTATGTGTGTTCAGTAACTTACAGTGTGCTCTGCTCTATGCTAAGGCTTGGCCTACATTGTCTCCTTTCATCCTGAATACTGCTCTGTGAAGTGGGAATTTTTATCCCAGTGGTACAGACAGGGATGCTGAGAAATGAGAGACTAGGCTTTTATGTAAGAAGAAAAGTATTCCCAAACCAGGAAGCTTCTGATATGTTTTCTGCCTGGGCAGGAACCATCAGCACGTGGAGCTGGCTTGATGCCAGCAGGTGTGATCACCTGGCAAAACAGGAAGCATTTGGGCAGGAATAAGGGCAATTCCTGACAAGCGTAGAATGACATTTCTTGAGAGAGAAGTAGGGTTAATGCCTAAATATGGTTATTAAAGACAAGTTCAGGAACATGATGTCAGAAGACATCCTACCAGTCTTCTGACAACCAGGCCTCCAAAGTCCAGTCCACTGTAGCTCTGGGTGACTTCATCTCTCCATGAGGAGTTCCTAATCATGCCTTCCAGACAATAAGTTACCATTTATTACTCTCGGCTGATACATGGAATACAACATGTTCCATAAATGTTAATTTCTTTTGCCTACTCTTCACTGGAATTTCCTCCACACAACCACGCTCTTATTTAATAAACCCATCATTTCTTTGCAAACACGTGTGTCCTTCCAATTTCAATAATGTCTTTGTCTATCCACACATTGGCTAAGTGAAAAGTCTCAGTGTCATTCTTAACTCTTCCTCTTCCCGTCTCCACACACAGTCACTACGTTCTATCCTGGCCCTAATTCCCAGTGCTTTTCCTATTATTCTCTCCTCTCCTCTGACCACCTCTCAATTATCCAAAAAGCCTCCTTATGGTTATCCAATCACTAGTTTCATGCATGCTGAGATGGCCCCTCACAGCCTCTGTTAGGAGTTGAATTGTGTCCCCCAAAAGATGTTGAAGTCCTAACCCCTAGTACCTTTGAATGTGACCTTATTTGGAAATCAGATTTTTGCATGGGATCAAGTTAAGATGAGGTCATTGGGGTGGATCCTAATCCAGTATGACTGGATCCTTATGCAAAGGGACTGTTTGGACATAGATAAACAAGCATAAAGGAAGAATGCTGTGTGAACATGAAGGCTAAGGTTGGGTGATTTGCCTACATGGCAAAGAAAGCCAGAGATTACCATAAAAGTACCGAAAGTTACAGGAGAGGCATGGAATAGATTCACAGACCTCAGAAGAAACCAGCTCTGCCAGCACCTCGATCTCAGGCTTCTGGCCTCCAGGACTCAAGCGATACATTTCTGTTGTTGAAGCCACCGGCTCATGGTGCTTTGTTGCAGTCACCCAAGCACACAAACACAGCTTCCAAGGTTTTTTGGGTTTTTTTTTTTGTTTTGTTTTGTTTTTTTAATGCACATCTGATCACTCCAAACTCTGCTTAAAAATACTCCACAATAATGAAAAGAATAGGTTCTATTTATTGAACACCTACTGAGGACCAGGTGATCCAACTATATTGTAGCTAATCCCTATGACATCCCTTAAAAGAATACATTATTATTCCCGATTTTGCAGTTGAAGGAAACGATCTTTGAAAAGGCTAAGTCACTGACCCAAGTTCACATAAGTAGTAAGCAGCAAAACTGAATTTTGACGCTCAGTCTCTTCGACCTTCAAAGTTAAGCTAACATTGCGTGTTCCAGTATAACAGGATTCCAAAAACTTCTTTTATAAAGGGCAAGATAATCAATATCGTAGGTTTTGCAGGGCATACAGTCTCTCTCATGACTATTCGACTCTGCCATGATCGTACAAAGCAGCCATAGACAATATGTAAAAGTACAGGCATGAATGTGTTCAAATAAATATTTATTTACACATACACATTGAGAGTCAGATCTGGCCCTTTGATTGCAGTTTACCAACCCCACTCTACAACATTGTATTTACCATATAATCTGTGTTCTCTGATATAATAATCACTAATACGCATTTGCTCACTTCAGGCCAGGAGTCTTTTCATGTGTTAATTTATTTAAATTGTCAGTCCTATTATCTGTATTTTTGAGATCGCCAGCTTGCCCAGATCACAGGAATCATGACGAAGCCAGGATTCAAGCCCCAAAGCCTATGATCTCAGCCACTGTCTGCAAGGACCTTCATGCCTTTGCCAACCATAGACCCCACTATGTTCCTTCGTGCCCTGCCTCGTCTCCTCCCCCAACACCCTGCACTTGCACAGCTGAGAGGGGAAATGAAGAAAGGACACTGGCCTAGTTCCACCTGCCTGCCCTGTAGCATGCACATGGTCAAGGCTAAAGCCCAGGGTTTCCCAGAGAACCTGCTGCCAGTGGGAATGAGAAGCATGAGAAGAGGACCATGGGGAGGGGAGTACCTGCCTCCTTCATGTGGTTGTTGTGAGAATCTAGGGAGAGTAAATCCAGTAACTGAAGTGAAAGTACCAACGGTGCTTGGCAAATTGCCAAGGCTTGCTTTAAAGACACTTATTATTCACCAGAATCTGGACTGGTGCTGTACTGCCCGCAGCAACTACGCTCTCCTTTCTCTTTACTAAAATAACCCCAATGTTAATGGCAGCTGGAGATGACCATGTGATATAAGCAATCAGTGATACATAAGCAGGTGTATGTTGGGGAATATCTAGGAATGTTTCGTTGTGCTGACATAAATAAGCATGGCTTCTTTCCTGGTTCCTTTCTTCTTTCTTCCTGGAATGTGGTCAAAGAATTGGAAGTGGAACAGCCCATCTGATAGCCACAGGTGACCATGAGGATGAAAACTCTTCATCAAAGCTGGAGGAGCAGAGGGATAAAGGTGGCTGGGGCTGAGATGGAATCATGGAGGCACTACACCTGGCTTCACACTTCCTGCCTCCAAACTTCTGACCATGGTTGAAAAATAGGCCCCTCTTTGGTAAAAACCACTGTCGTTGGATTTCTGATATGTGTGGACTTGGGTAATCCTAACCGAAAGTCCTGGTCAGCAAACAGGACACATCCTCAGCAATCTCTAGAATGTAATAGGTGTTCAGTAAATGTATGATGAATAAATCAATAAGCGAATGAACGGATTAGTAACAGAATATAAAAGTACTAGATCACACAGGGAAGTTGCCTTTGGAAAATGCAACACTTATAGCTACACTTACTTGCTCAGCAACTACCATCTGCTTCACCTTCTCTTGGCAATCTTCACAACTCTTGGAGGTTGATATTGTCATTTTTATTTCACAGATCAGGAACTGAGGCTCAAGGAGGCCGAGCTAACTCGCCCAGGAACTCACAGCTGGGAAGTGGTGGGCCTGGGGTTTGAATCCCAATCTAGGTAACATTGAAGCCTGTGCTCCCTCTCTGAGGCCAAGCTGCTGCCTTAATTAACTGCTCACTGGACACTTGAGCCAAGGCTAGTAGGTATGTGGAGAAATTTGGGCTGGAACTCCAGACCTACAATCCCCAAGCTATATGAGCATGGACAATTCTTTCCTGTCTCTCAGTTTCCTCATTTGTCAGAAAGATAAAAGTGGCACCTTCTTCTTCCTCGGCTTGCTATATTAATGTGACATGTTTATATCAAATGTTTAGCAGAGTGCTAGTAAAGGCTCAAGAAATATTGCCTGTCAGCATTATTTTTATCATCAACTTGAAAATCCCCTGTAAGAATCTATGAAAAGAAAGAGGGCTGGCCCCAAACAAAAGGCTCCGGAGGAGGCGCTGGGGTGAGCAGGGGCCTTGCAGTTGTTGGAACCTGCGTGTTTTTTAACTTTGGGGACTTTGTGCCAACTTCTCCACTGGCATCCCCTTTAGAGCACAGATCCTCATGGGTATCAGAAATACCTGTGAGAGTTATCTTCCTCATTTGATGTTCTAACAATTTGCTGAATTCATTGTCATTCCATGCTGAAGGAGTGTCCCTTGGAGCCTGGAGGCTCACCCTCTAATCCCACACAGGTGTCAGACAATGCCTGATGGGCAGAGAACATTGTGCTCCTGTCTGGCTCCCTGCCGGTCCCACCTTAGCACCAGGAGCAGCCTGGGAGTTGGACGTGTCTGAGGCAAGATGTGGGGCCAGATTTGAGTCTGAGATGCTAATCTGCCCAACTGAAGGTTTCACATCTTTCTTGGCATCCACAGACACACGAAATCTAAAAAGTCAGTTACAGCTCTGAGTAGGCGGGTGGGGTTCTGGGGCATTGAATACGGGTAGGGCTAGATGCCTATCCTGACAAAGCAGGCATGGCAGATCCCACAGGGCCCTGGACCACTCAAGAGACTGAGTATGGGAAAGAATCAGGCAGGAAATTGTTATATAATGCTGAGTCTTTGGAATTAGGGCTCTGTAGGAATGCCAGATCTTATGCTTATTAATTGTGTGGCTTGAAGTATATTACTCAACCTCTCTTAGAAGCAATTTTCTCATGGCAAAGAGGGAAAAATAATAGTACCTATGGTTGTTATGAGTATTAAAAGAGATAATTTTTTTAAATTTTACTTTACGTTCTGAGATACATGTGAAGAACATGCAGATTTGTTACATAGGTACACATGTGTCATGGTGGTTTGCTGCACCTGTCAACCCCATCATCTAGGTTTTAAGCCCTGCATACATTAGATATTTGTCCAAATGCTCTCCCTCCCCTTGCCCTCCACCCCCTGACATGCTTCAGTGTGTGAAGGGATAACTTAATAAAGCTTTCAGCATTGTGTTTGGAAAACTGTTAGTGCTCACTGCATATGATAAACATCTTAGCATCTAGTATATGTAAGCTGAAAGCTACAAAAGCTCTGAACAATCATTGAGAAACTGTTGCATGCTCTGGGAGGGATACTGGACTGCATTTTATATTTTTTATTGCTGCTTATATACCCCCTAATGGTGTTAGGAATGAGCAGAAATGATGTTGTAATTCTTAAACATATCTAATTCGTAAAGCACAAATTTTGTCAGTGCCTGCTGTCTACTCAGCACTGTTTGTTATTCTGAATAAATAAAATTATGTGACAAAATCCCTGCTTTCAAAGGGTGTTCAATCTAAAGGGAGAAACATATAAGCAAAGATAAAAGTTATATAACAATGTAAAGTGCCTAAGATAAGTTCTATTGCCAAACACTAATGTGGGTGGCAGTGACCATAGTCACTGAGTTAATTCCAAAAAGACAGAGATCTGGGAGGGGTGGAAGGAATACCTCTGCTCTGGCTGGCCCCAGGCGTCCAGCAGGTAGCCTTCTGTACAGTAATTCAGAGGCCCCACTTCTTCCCATCTGTGACTCCACAATTGTCCTAGAGCCACAGAGACCTTTTCTGGATCTCTCCTGGAGGACCGCACAGGGGACTCTCATGGCCCAGCCCAGAAGTGGAACCCTTCCTTTTTATTAGCATTCAATACTCAGTCACACAGCCATTCCTAACTGCAAGGGAGGCTGAGGAATGTAGTCTAGCCAGGCATCCCAGAAGACCATGGATATCCATGAGCTCGCAGTCTGTGCCATCCAAGGCAAGACTCAAACCATTCATCCGTAGCTCCAAAGGCTGACCCCATGTGGAGAGCCATAGCATCCAACATCGACAGAGATACAACAATCTTGGTCCTAATTTTAGCAGAGGCCTGTAGGCACCTAAATGGCCAGTTGCACAGATGGAAAATAGCAGACTGAAGCAGAGAACTCCAGGCTGTGACTAAGTCATTAGGAGCACTGTAAGGCTCTTCCTTCCGCCTCACTCTAAACCCCCTGAAAATAACAAACTAATGTGATGCAGCAAGATCTTTGCCAGTAAGTCAGTTGAGCAGAGGCACAAGGCTGGAGCTTGAAGGAGGCTGCCAAGATGCTTTGACTGTAAAAATGTCTACAAGATGGCTGGATTCAGCCCAGACAGGAAATGGAGAAAAAGAGAAAATAGAACTGTCACCTTGTGGCTGCATCTGCACACAGACAGATCACTCCTGGCAAATTGCTGATCCTGAGCAAACAGACTTGAGCAGCAGGCAGGGGAGGAAGGTTAAGAGGACTAGACCACAGGCACCTCGAACTCAAAAGATTCAAAACCATCCTGTATCCCATGTCCTGGGAAACTGTACCCCTATCTAGCAAGCTGCCTGAGTTAGAAAGGTGGGTGTCATCACTGATTCTCCACTCAATCGCCAAGCCCGGTGGATCTGAATTATCTTTTATATCCCTTCCAACCTACCTACCCCCATATCCCTGCCTTAGCTCAGGGTCCTACCCTGCCTCATCTGGGCTAACAGATCCACAATTTGACTCCAGTTGCCCCTCATTCCATAATTAATTTAGTCCTCTAACAGATGTTTATTGAGCATTAGGACACTAGGATGGTGGTAGATGCCAGGATATCTGCCTTCCCAATGTCCTTTATCACCTTCTTCTTTACCAACTGAATCCCAGTTTGGTCAGGAAAGTAACACGCACCATCAAAAAAATCTCACCCTCACACACTTCTTGGCAACTAGAGGCTACCTAGGCAGGTATCTCTAGAAATGGCATCTTTCCTTGAAAGCGAAAAAAGAGGGGTGGGGAGACTTCCAGGGAAAAAGCATTTTCCCCCTTCCCCTTAGCGTTTCTCTCCTTTCGGCACGGAGTGTGGACGTGACTCCCGGAGATGTAGCACCCACCTTATAATCATGAGGAAGAATGCCACGTGGGGAGGACGGTGCCACAGGAATCTGGAAGAGCTGGATCCTGGATAACTTGCTCAAGCAGCTGCACTTTCCTCCTGCCACCTACTTCTGGATATTGTGTTAGGCGGGTGCCTTCATTTCCTGCTGCTGCTGCAATAAATGACCACAAACTTAGTGGCTTAAAACAACATATATTTATCTCTCCCAGCTCTAGAGGTCAGAAGTGCAAAATCAGTTTTTTGGGGTTAAACCAAGGTGTGGGCAGAGCTGGTTCCTTCTGTTTCCTCTGAGAGAAGAATCGTTTTCTTTGACTCTTTTGATTTCTAGTGGCCACGTTTGTGCCGGAGCTTGTGGCCTCTCCCTTTATCTTCAGAGTGCATTCCTCCGATCTCTGGTTTCATCATTGTATCTCTTATCCTCTCTGGCTCCTGCTGCGTCCTTCTTTTAAGGACCCTTGTGAGAGCATCAGGACAATCAGGATGCATCAGGGGCATGAGGATAATCTAAGACAATCCTCTCATTTCAAGAGCCTTAGTTTAATCTGTAAAGTCCATTTTGCCATATAAGGAATCATATTCCCAGGTTACAAAAATCAGGACAAGGACATCTTTGAGGGCCATTATTCAGCCTACCACAGGAGAAGAAAACAAACTGTTTACTTGTGTAAAGTACTATTTTAGGATTGCCCGTGGCTCACAACTCAGAGTTGAAGGTGATCAGAGCTGATTCCACCACCCGCTGTGTCCCAGGCACCGTGCTCGGTGCTGGAGATGTTCCAACCAGGCTGCATATCCCTAGCAGAGAGCCTGTCGTCTGTTTGCAGCTATGTATTTGCTGTTGACTGCCTTCTGTGAACTCCAGAGGGCGAGAGATGGTCTCAGCACCAACCCAGGGCCTGACACTTGCAGTGCTCAAAAAATGTTGGTTAAGCAAATGAACATAAACACTCAGACCCTTTCTGTGGTCTCATCAGCACCAACCCAGGGCCTGACACTTGTAGTGCCCAAAAAAAGTTGGTTAAGCAAATGAACACAAACACTCAGCTGCCACGACTCAGCTACCAACTCCTAAAGACAGAAGCCTGAGTTAATTCTAAGCGTTACTGAATAGCAGTGTGGAGACTATTGATTAAGGAATGCTCTGTCCCAGCAATCCCAAAGGAAATTCCACAGAACAGATACTGGATAAAGCAAAAGTAGAAGATATCCTGAAACAAATATGTTTAGAGAATTCACACATTCCTGCCTCTTAAAGTTTCAACTCTGAGATGTGCCATAATGAAGAAATCTGCTTAAATTCAACTCACCGTTTCCCAAACTTACGTGGCACAATATCCATTTTTACCTTAAGAACACATTAATCACATATGAAAACAGGGTTCCTTGGCACACACTTTGGGAAACACTGCTCAGCCCTTCCCAGGACTGGTCTGGGACCTAGATCAGTCCAAGGCCTGCAGGTGGACGCAGCAAGCGATCGGGCTAAAAGTGGACTAAAGCTGCAAACACAGGAACTGCCATTTGGGGTGGAGCTGGACTTCCAAGGCTGAATGGCATTTGTCCTGGCAGAGGGGATGGGGACTACTGTCCCCATTTACCTCAAAGCCTGTTTGGCTTATTCCAAATGGCCCAGGTACAGATTCAATGAACTCAGAGGAACAATGCCAAGCAAGAGCAACCAAAGGCATTTTTCTTGAATGCCTTGATTCCAAGCCAGCTGACCACTTCCCAGCTACCTCCAGCAAAATGGCAGCCAGAGTGTCAGTACCTGATCCCCTTCTCCATAACAGCCTTCCTGGATGGGGACTTCCTTTGCTCTGCCGTAAGAATCCATGTGACCCTGTGGCCCCTCTGCATTGAGATCCATCTGGATTAAAAGAATGACTACTCTCTGCGTCCACTTAGCAGCCAGCATTGACCAGCCTCCAGGGAAGTCCCCCACCCCTCCCACCTCATGCTCAAGCATTTTCTGGTCTGCCTCTGGACTCTGTATTCACTATGGGGCATTTGTCTGTGAAATAACAAAGCTGAACACGATGTTGAAGATCCTCTTCTGTGGTTTTCATATTGAGACCTGCAAAGCCCTGGGGGCTTGTCAGGGACACCCTGGAGTCCACTGATAAAGACATGCGGCAGCTGATGGAGGCTCCACTTTCACCTTTTTTGTGTTGAACTCCATGCATGTTCATATCAGTGAAAGAATTCATTTATATCCCATATAAATGATTTTTAAAAATTTTCATACCACATTCCCTTGGTCAAGATCTTTATACTGCAGATAGGAAAACTGAGTACCAGAGAAGGAAAATAAGCACCCAAGGCTGCAGAGCAAATTAAAGGCACGGTCAGAAGAGACTCCGGGTCTCCTGACTCCCAGTTGCCATCATACTGTGCAGTTCCCAGCATGGGCACCAGACCAGAATAGAGCATCTGATGCAAAATCTTTAAGAGACATACTTTTCCCCCTGATTCTCCAAATTTACTACATTGATGAGGAGGAATTTTAACTTATATAGGCTATAAAAAGTGGCATAAAATAGAGTTTTACAAATAAATTTGGATTACAATAAGGAGCATGCTTCCTAAAGGAACTCCCCAGGGACCCCATTGGGTAAGTTTAACTACTTTCCCTTCCCTCTATTTTGAAGCTTCCACTGGCTATAAAATGAATCTTCATGTAAGGATCTCCTTCCATCCTCCAAAACTCTCCCAAACTCTATCCACCTCTCTTCTCACCAGTTTCTTGGTCATTTTTTAGCAACATTATTCTAGCCAAGGAAAGAAAAGTATTCTTAATCCTGAGAAGCCTTACAACAATCATGTAGGTACGTATTCCAAAATAGCTAAGCACTTCCCCCACACACAAAGAATATGCACTAGCCCAATCTACTTCCTGATCCAACCCTTCTTCCCCACCCACCAGCTCCAATTCAGGATAAATCAACAAAAAGGACTCCACTTTTCTGAAGACATGGTAAAGTGAAAATATGTCCATAGGAAATTTAAGACATAGTAACCCTCGATTTGCCAATTCCAGGACTTGTGTCAGGAAAGGCTTTGTGAAATGTAAGTAGGATCACAGGACCCACCCTTTGTTTCAATTAAGCATGTACTCTCTCCTGTTCCTTTCCTGCATCCTTCTCCCTTTGACAACTCTCTTATTTGGGTACAAATTAACCATTTATTTTCAGGGAAGTAAACTCTCTATGAGACTAGAATTATGGCCCTAAAACAAAATGAAGATCTGAAGCTCAAAATGGGTAAGTAACTCACTCAAGGTCACAGAGCAAGTACGAGGTGAAGCCTGAATTCAGACCTGGGTTTCAGACTCCAATCCTCATATTTTCTTCACTGGGGCCTTATCCTCCAAGATACGTAATATTAAAAACATGGTCTAACATTCATGGAGGTCTTGCTATGTGCGGGGCACTATACAAAACTGTTGCCCTAGAAGAAGTATCAAAATAAACACACATCAGCAAGGGACAGGAGCAGCTTTTGGATTTTCCATTTCTCTCTGTCCTCCAGTTGATATAGGCAAAAAACAATCATCCATCTCTGGAACTTGTAATTGAACAGTATAAGATCCACAGAACACAGGCAACCAATTGAATAGTCATCTTTACAATCTTGCCTCTTGTATTTGGGGGAAAGAAACATGATCCTCTTAACTCTTCAGATGCCTTTCAGCATATCATATCCTGTGCTCTTGCCAGGTCACAGAAATAAATGGCAACATCACTTTCATAGTACCTGTCTGAATATTGGATGTGGACGGCATCCTAGATATTACCAGTCCCCTATGGCAATCAAGCATACCAAATACTTTAGAAGAGTTCCAGATTCAGCATCTGTCCTATTATCCACATAAGTGGCTTGTTAAACCATGCAGTTACCACATAAAAACCCCACAGATCTGCCCAAATAGTTAACATGAACCTCATGTCACCAAAACCTATAGTTTCAGTATGGGCTTGAACTTGCCCCTGGAATTGCTTGAATTTATGACTATTTCAGAGGGATCAGTTTTCAAATTGCAGTTCATGATCTCAGAGGCTGGCATGAACCTTTTCTCTCTTTAACAGGTTGGTTTCAGAAATCAAAGATTCCAAAGATTGAAGTGTCATCTGTGTTTTGTAGGCAAGTATCTACTTAATCACTACTTCATTGCCTGAGGAGAGACTCATAACCTGTGCATGTATTCCAAAAGAATCTGGTTTCCCAGTTGGCAATAAATATCATCAGTTTCCAAACTGGGCATGTTGAGGCATTTGACATATCACGCTGCAGATCTAAGAACAAGACAAAGGGTGTTTTTATGCCAGAACAGAATGGTGGAGAAGCTAAGGACACCCAAAGTTCTCTCATCGAAAGATATTTCGCTGCTACCGTTGCCATTTTGCTACCTTAGTCACCAAAAATTCTACCCACCACAAACGTCCAGGCCCCCTCCATCAGTGATGAAGGTTCACTGTGCTTCAGGACCCAGGAAAGCCAGCCAGAGGCAAAAGTATTTATACAAAGGCTAAGGCATAATCAATGAAAAATATAAGAGTTAGTTATAGGGATCAGAAGAGGAGAAACAACTGCACCTTCGGTGTTTCTCTAGCTCCAATCCTACTAGAGAAATTGCTAGAACTTGTTCTCCCTGCACTGTTCTTTAACCCCTTTGGAGTCACTAGACCATCCCAGATGTGCACAGGAACAAGTGTTCTATTGCTCTTTGACTTCTACTCCATCAGGAATATTTGCTGTCCCCTTTCTGCTGTTCCCAAAGCCACCTCTAGCTACCTTGTCATTATCACTGCTAGCCTTAGTCTCCTAGCCTTGCCAGAAAGAACTTCTTCCACTTTATTCTCAGCACTCATTTCCTGAAAACCCAATCGAGAGCCTCTCGGTGTTGAGCTGGGGAAGAAGTGATACACATCTGATGTACTGAACACCACTCACCCCCTTGTGACTGTCTCATGCCCTCTGAAACAAACCTATGCACCTCTACTCTTCATTTAGGGTGAATTCTAATCCAGAGTTTTTCTTGATTTGCCATATAACCCACCCCACTGTCCTTGCAAACTCATCTGAATAATGTTTCCATTATCTCATTTAATCACCACCACAACAGCACAGGATAGATTATCTCTATGTGGGTCACCCCTTATATCCCTAGTATTTCTCTAAGACACACTACCATCCTGGGAGGTTAATAAGATTAAACTGCATATCTCGGATTCTAGCCATCCCTCCCCTCTTTCCAGATCTCAAGTGCTCCTAAGTATTCCCTCTTCCAAGGGGGCCACTTCTCCCATGCTCACAAACAAGCTTCACCCTTCTCCAATTAACAGACTTCTGCTACCTTTAAACCAATTTAAAGGACCAGATTTGTTGAATAGAAGAATGTCAGAGAGGGTACTACACTGGCTTACCACTACCGCCTCCAATACTATCTTTCACTCCTGCCTCCTGAATCCCCCAAGCTCTTAGTACCTGCAATGGCCATCAAATTTGTCAACATGCCACAACGTCAGCCATCATGAAATCATGACCAAACTAGCCGGGAATCTTAGGGTGGCAAGTGACAGACACCCAAGTCAAGGTGAATAAGCACAGGAGGGACTTTATTAGGTCACATCACTGAAGAAACTCAGGGTAGTGCAGTGTTCAGGAATCTCAGTGTCCCCTCCCTCTCTCTCCTCTCTGCTCCCCTTTGTGCTAGCTTTATTCCCAAAACAAGCTCCCTTCTTATGGTGGCAACATTCATCAATGTAACTGTCAGCTCCAAATTTATTGCTATGAATAGCAGGAAAAGAGAAAAAATAGCTCTGGAATAACAGTCATGGCAAGGTCTCTGATTGCCTCAGTTTGTGTACATACTCATCCTTCAACCAATCACTGTGACCAGAGGAATATAAACTTTAGGTCATCTGTTCACCCCTGAGAACACACACGGGTAAAGAGAGTGTTGGTCTCACCTTAACTAAATAGAATAGTTTCCATAGAGGAAAGAAAAAATCTTGTCACCAAAATAAGAGGGAGAAGAATGCCAGGAAAGCAAAAGAAACATATTCCCAAATAGATTCCATTCCAAGATCTTACAATCTCTCTTTACCCCTTTAGGCTTGCTCAGAAACTGGGGTAAAACAAGATTTGCAAGTAGTGGGGTCAGGGCATCAATGGACACTGGTGTGATGACCTGGGACCTGGAATGTCAGGAGAAAGAAAGTAGGGACAGCTGTTTTTTGTTTTTATTTTTGTTTTTGAGATGGAATCTCACTCTGTCACCCAGGCTGGAGTGCAATGGCACAGTCTCAGCTCACTGCAACCTCTGCCTCCCGGGTTTAAGCGATTCTCTTTCCTCAGCCTCCTGAGTAGCTGGGATTACAGACACCTACCATCGTACTAGATTAATTTTTGTGTTTTCAATAGAGATGGGATTTCACCATGTTGGCCAGGTTGGTCTCGAACTCCTGACCTCGTGATACGCCCACATCAACCTCCCAAAGTGCTGGGATTACAGGCATGAGCCACCACTCCCGGCCGACAGCTGTTGATTCCAATTCAAACAAGCCTTGGACAAGTTTCCTTCTATACCTGGGCCTCTGATCCTCATTCATGAGCAGATTGGTCTAAATCATTGCCTTAACCCATGGCCCTTGATCTCACCAAAGCTTCATGATAGCCCTATGATCAAACTTCAGCATGAAATATTAAAACCTATTTCCATGCTGTTCTTCTTAACTAGGCCTAGATATCAACATTTTAGCAGCTCAAAAGCAATGCCAATAGTGTTGCTGACAATCTTCCATTCAAAAATTTGTCCTCTCAGTTAAAAGACATTTACCACCTCTTAGAATCAATAAAGCAGCTCTCATTTTCAAATATGTTTATATGTATAATATATATAACAATATATATATATATGAATATATTCCATAAACCTTCACAATTTTTCTAAGTTGGTCATCATGCAGAAACATTGTTCCAATTAAACAAGATGGCCTCAAATTCTTTCCTTCTATAAAAATCTATGGTTTTATTATTTTTTTTAGTTGGAAAATGATGTTACCTCTCAGTTTTCTATACCTATGAGAAAACCAGTGTTTATCATAGAATCATAAATGAATACCTCAGTCTATCTGATGGCAGTTTTAGCCAACTAAAAGTATGATGTCATTAAAAAAGGGAAAAAGCATGGCACTTAAACTTCATACTCATGAGGATGGCTATAATAATAATTGTTAAAAAGATAGATAATACAAGAGTTGAGGAGGATTAGAACCTTCATACATTGCATGCAGGATTATAAAAAGGTGTAGCCACTTTAGAAAACAGTCTAGCAGTTTCTCTAAATGTTAAACAGAGTTACCATATCAGCCTGTAATTTTATTCCTAAGTATAAACCTAGCAGAAATCAAAACATATGTCCACACAAAATCTTGGACATGAATGTTCAGAGCAGCATTATTCACAATAGCCAAAAAATGGAAACAACCCAAATGTCTATCAACTAGTGGACTAATAAATAAAACATAGTAATTCATACAATCAAATATTATTAAACCATGAAAAGGAATGAAGTACAGATACGTGCCACGGCATGGATGAACCTTGAAAACATTATGCTAAGTAAAAGAAGTGAGTCACAAAAGACCACATATTGTATGATTCCATTTATATGAATTGTCCAGAACAGGCAAATCTACAGAAACAGAGAATAGATTAGTGATTGTCAGGTGCTGGAGGAAGGGGATAAATAGTAAATGACAGCTAGTGGGTATGAAGTTTTTTGGCGGGAGTGATGAATACATTCTAAAATTGATTGTTAATTGTCCAGGTGTTTGTACAGGTCTATGAGCATACTAAAGACCATTTAACTTTACACTTTTTCTTTTTTTTTTGAGACAGAGTCTTCCTCCGTCGCCAGGCTGGAGTGCAGTGGCACGATCTCGATGATCTCAGCCCTCCCGGGTAGAAGTGATTTTCATGCCTCAGCCTCCCAAGTAGCTGGCACTACAGGCACATGCCAGCATGCCCAGCTAATTTTTCTATATTTAGTAGAGACAGGGTTTCACCAAGTTGGCCAGGATGGTCTCGATATCTTGACCTTGTGATTTGCCCACCTCAGCCTCCCAAAGTGCTGGGATTGTAGGCATGAGCTACTGTGCCCAGCCAACTTTACACTTTCAATGGGTGAGCTGTATAGTATGTGAATTGCAGCTCAAGAAAGCTGGTTTTTGTTGTTGTTGTTGTTGTTCTGTTTGTTTGTTTTTTTAAGTACTGCACCTAAGATCTGGTTGGAAAACAAATTAATACTGCTTGTCAACTATATTTAATTACTGAGAGGATATGATGATTTTTACCTGCATAATTTCCATTCTTCCTTCTGCTATGCTATGCTATATTTTTTCCTCTAATTGCCTCTTTTTTTTCTTTTTAAGGTTTTATTTCTATAGGTTTTGGGGGAATAGCTGGTATTTGGTTACATGAATAAGTTCTTTAGTAGGGATTTGTGAGATTTTGGTGCACCCATCACCCAAGCAGTATACACTGAACCCAATTTCTAGTCTTACTCCTCACCTGCTTTCCACCCTTGCCCTCTGATTTCCCAAAGTCCATGGTGTCGTTCCTATGCCTTTACATCCTCATAGTTTAGGTCCCACATAGGAGTGAGAACATAGGATGTTTGGTTTTCCAGTCCTGAGTTACTTCACTTAGAATAACAGTCTCCAATCCCACCCAGGTTGCTGTGAATGCCATTAATTCATTCCTTTTTATGACCGAGTAGTATTCCATCATATATAAATATGTACATACAGCTTCTTTATCCTGTAGTTGATTTATGGGCATTTGGGCTGGTTCCACATTTTTGCAACTGCAAATGATTATGCTGTGATATTGTTTGGGAAGAAGAACAGCATTGCCTATTTTACATGTTCCCTGTGAAGCTGCCTTCATCAGTTTTACCCAGGCTAAGCCAGTTAGCACATACCCTTCCCTTGGTGACAGTGATTGGTTCAGCAATAAGTACATGATGCTGTTGGTGACACTGATTGGCTAAGAGATAGGCATGTGACTCAAATTAGACCAATCAGAGCTAATGAGACTCAACCAGGTGATTTTATCTGAGCTCTTGGGTGTCCCACCCTTCTTTTTCTCCAATAGCTGTCAGTCTGAATGGATGTAGAGAGGGAGCGGTTGGCAGGTCCTTGCAAGCATGAAGAAGCAGGCTGGGGATGATGGCAATACAGAAAATTAAGTAGAACTGAGAGAGGGAAGCAGAGTTCTGGCTGCAAGTCATTTGAGCCCTGATTCCTGCCATGCCTGCAGCCAGATCTTTCCTCTGGACTGTCCCGTTATAGAAACTATCAAGTTCCCTGTTCTGCATAAACTAAAATGGGTTGGGTTTTCCATCTCTTGTAGCCAAGAGAATTCTAAGCAAAATAAAAAAAAGTAGGGAATGGCTTTCCTACGCACTGCCTTGAGAAATGCTAAGACACCTTTCTTGTGTATTGAAAGAGTACTCAACTGACTAGGAATTTCTATCCTTAGGGAAGGACCAGAGCTGATACAGGGAATGTTGGCACCTGTGCCACATAGTTGAGGAAATAAAGCCAAATCTGTGTGGTGGAAAATGTCTTGTCTTTAGCACCACAGATTATTGATAATTGATCATACTCCAATCTCCTCACAAAGAAAATGGATTTAGAAATATTTCCAACTCCCATTGCCCAGCAAGATATGGTTGGCCAATGTTTCCCCAGGATATCAGGAAAGCCAGTGCAGTGAGATTCCATCTGATTTGCAAAGCACCAGGTCTTGGGAACACTAATGTGCTGATCAGCTTTCAAAGAACCAACCAAGCTGCAAGCCAGAAAAAGTATACTTACATAGACTTTATCAATCAGTTATCTTTCTGATTAGTATTTAGTTGCACTTTGAGGATTAATTCCCTTAATACAAGTGAGCACTGGTAATCCACATGAATATACTTGCCCTATAAGGAGATTTGTATTAAGCTAAATACCTGAAGTACTCATGATATTGTGAAACTCAAATCTCCCAAATGAACAATTGAGGACTTATACACAGTGCAGGAGATAAAGCACCTTAATGGCCTTCTTTGAGGTATGAAGGCTGTGGGCCTATTCACCTCTGAGTTTGGGATTTGACTCACCTTTGGGATTTGAAGGATCTAAGCCAAGTTTGTCTAAATACAAAACCGCAGCTTCTTCACCAGAGTTCTCTGAAACAGTTCCTAGAATAAACTAGGAAGCCAAAAAATGTTTTTAGGTTTTTTTTCCCTTCTCTTCTAGAAGAAACTCCAAAAGTCAAAAGGTCTGTTCCCTGGCACTCAGACCAATCCTAGACTATTAGCCTTTGGAAAATCAAATTAGAACAATAAAGGAATTCATTAGCTCACATAACTGAAGGGCCCAGTGATGGTAGAAGCTTCTGCAAAACTTAATCCAGCACTATATTTTGAGATCAGGACTTGGTTTCCTTCTGTCCTTTTTCTTTTTTCTTAAGCTTGCTGTTATCCATTTTCTTTGAAGTTGGTTCCATTCTCCAGTAGTCTCTCCTCCCATGATGTTGAGATGACTGAAAACAGCTCCACAGCTATATGATTCTTCATTCACATCCAACAGAAATAAGACACTTTGTCTCAGCATTTCCAGCAACAGTCCTAACATTTCCTTGGATTGGACTGGCTTAGATCATGTGCCCATATCTAAACCAATCATGATGTTTATAGAGAGTGCTGCATGCTGATTGGCCCAAGCCAGAGTTCATCTTTGAAGCTAGGAAGAATGTCAATCTCACCCAGACCGCATGAGTGGGGAAGTTGGGGTACAGGAGGCAAAGGAAGTGGGGCATGATGGGTGGCCTCATCTTATATATGAAGCAACAGAAAACCAGACAGGTTTCATCACTCACCCAGAAAGGTACAGTGAGCTCAGTGAGAAGAGAAACTAGACCTCTAGCCCACTACCTAAAACAGACTTATCCTTTCCTCTCTGTATTTAACTTACTCCCAACCAAAACTGTACAAATATCATCCTGTCTTTTTTTACTTGTAACATTTCATGAAGAAAAGACAGAAATGCTTCAAGGTATTTCTGGGGGAAAGTAACTTACTTGTGGGTGTGCTCTATTCCTTAGGATCAGGTTCAGCAATATTCAAGAACAAGCAACAACACAAACAAAAAGATCCCAGGAACCCAGTCCATAGACCAACTGAGTCATCCCAGCCACACAAAACAACACAAAATGACTGGCAGACTGAACAAAGAGAAAGCCCCCACTAGGGCCCTGGGGCTGACTCCAGATTTGAAGGAGGAGGCTGGGGGCCAGAACTGCCTTTTCTTTGTTCCCAATTCTCCGCAAGACCATTTGCATTTCATTGTGGTCCTGGATGATTTAAGGAGCCCAGTGAAAACCCTTGGATGTGGTTAGGACATTCATGCTCCAGTGATAAATAATGTGACCAATGTGTATGGCCTAGAGTCACTGCATTATCAAAGAGCTCCTTGGAAACTGGGCAAACGGTAGAGCTTTTTTTTCCCTCTGTTTGTGATTGGTTTATTTATGTATTTATTTATTTATTTTTCATCTACTTGATGAATTGATTTCTTATCCCTTACCAAGCATGTAAAACCATCCTAGGGACTGACATCCTGTCTTTACAGCCAGATCCTTCCAATACTGCTATTCTGCCAGAGCTTTGATGAGCGCGTCAGAGTTGACAGAAAAAGATGAAGGTCCCTTTCCCATCTTTTTCTCCTCACCAACTTCTCCAGACACATTTTCTTCCCAAAGAAATCTCCTGGTTTACTTCAAAGGCAGGTCTGCATCCAAAAGAGATAATACTGATGGGGAGTGGGGGTAGAAGGGAGAAAGTAGAGAGGAAGGAGAGGGGTCTCTGGACAGGGAGGGAAGTGAGACAGATGGGCACAGAGCCTGCTGCCTGAGTCTAACTTGTCATCAGGAGGCAGGCCCAGGCTGGGAGGACTCAGGCCTTCCTATGTGAGGAGGCGTGACAGTGAAAACTCAGCAGTCCAGGCTTATCTTTGCTGGCAGAGAAATCAGGTTTGGACAGATCTGAAGAGAATGACTACTGGTTATTTCTGGAACAGCTTCTTAGATTTGCTGCCATGTCTGTCATGGTGGTTAAGAGCTGGGACTTGGAAGTCTGGGTTCCAATTCCAGCTCTTTCACATTTTACGTGTATTCAGTTGAGCAAATCTTTTCTTTTCTAAGCCTCAGACTTCTTGTCTCATCTGTTAGAGGAGAGCAATGTGCTTCCTGTAGTCCCAGCAAACCAATAATTAGGGTGAACTGAGTATGCTGCTTTCCAAAGATAAGGCTACCATCAGGACCAGACACCTCACCCTCTTTCTGTATGGATATAAAAGTCGGTGGGGAAAGAACCTTACCTCCTTTGATGACCTGAAGTCTTCTAAGCCACAGGTTGTCAAGAGAGTAGGTATGCAGGATTAAGGAGGACGCAATTTGCCAGAGGGAAAGGACTATCGTGAGGTACATTCACAGATGGATGAGGAAGGAGACAACCCAGGAACTGAGCAGACACTTTCCACTTGAATTTTCACCAATCCTTCATCACTATGAGCCAGATGAAAGAATGAGCCAAACTAGACTCAGGGTTTCCAGAATAACCACTCAGCTACAGCAGGGGTCGAGCACCAGATCCTCAGTTACAAGCAGAGGCCTGAGACAACATCAGAGGAAGCAAAGGGCCCCTTTGTAGAGCACTCAAGCCAAGTTCTATTTTTCTGGTTGTCTTTTGTCCACTCGAACTAGAGATGCTTCTTTGTGTCTGAGACAAAGTGACCCATATCCTGGACATAGGGATCATAATAGTATCGTCTGCCCATAGATTTTAGGATCCAATAAGATAATGTGCACATATGGCACTTTGAACCATGCAAGGTATAGAGTGCATACTCAAGAAATGGTAGCTGTCATTAGCATTTCAAGAGCTTTCTTTCTTTTCTTTTTTTTTTTTTTTTTTTTTTTTTTTGAGACAGAGTCTTGTTCTGTCACCCAGGCTGGGGTGCTATGGCGAGATCTCTGCTTACTGCAACCTCTGCCTCCCAGGTTCTAGCAATTATCCTGCCTCAGCCTCCCGAGTAGCTGGAATTACAGACACCCGCATCATGCCGGGCTAAATTTTGTAGAGAAGGGGTTTCACTATGTTGGCCAAGCTGGTCTTGAACTCAAGTGATCTGCCCATCTTGGCTACCCAAAGTGCTGGAATTACGGGCGTGAGCCCCCATGCCTGGCCTTCAAGAGCTTTCTATGTGCTTCATTTAAATGGTAAGCTCCTTCAGAGCTTTCTCTTTTCAAGGTGGAAAAATTAGAACACAACTCAGACTTCACATGTTTCCCTCCCTCATTTTGCGTGGTGGCTTTTCGGGCACTGACGCTGGTAGTGTTTTCTTTTCCACTGTCCTATCATCATATAACTTGGCTTTGTGACATTGTAAAAGTCTTTTGTGCCAGGACAACCAATTAGGCATTGAAGGATGGATGAGCCTGGCACTCGAGGGTTTATTTTTCCCATTTGTCTTTCAAGGGCAGTGATGGTTGCTTTCCAGAGCCACAGTGGCTCCTGCTGTGTTAGCCCCTCGAACCAAATGATTTATAGACATGTTTTTAGGGGTACCTTGCCCATTCTGTGGGTTCAGCATTGCCTAAATCGCATGCTGACTTCTTTTTGCCATCTGTTACATACCTGGACCCTTCGTGTCCTTCCTCTAAGCTGTCATCCTGTGGTTACTCGGCAATTGCCAACTGGTTTTTCATATTAGCCCAAGAAAAACATCATTAGGAAGGGCGAGTCTGTGGCCAAATCCATTGCTTAATGGTCTGCAAAGCCAAACAGAAATAAATTGGAGGTAACTAAGCTGAAGGCCTCTCTACTAGCAGGGAAAGTGAAACTTGACACTTGAAGCATGAAAAATGGTAAGGCTGCCATTGCCGCACTGCAGAAAGTTTCCTCTAAATACAGTCACTTATAGAAATATACTGTTTGTCCTGAGGTCTTCTTATAAAGCTGGTCTAGAAAGGAAGGCCATTTTCTCTACAAGGCAAAGCAATCATGTTCTCGGTTTTCATTAAAATTCTCATTCCCCACAGAACTGACTCTATTTCTTCTTAATGAGGCTGCAAAGTTAGAGAGAAGGCAACTCAGCACCATTTCCTTTTGGGTCATTCTTTCTCCCCTTCCTGCCACTCCATTTCTGCCTTCTTCAGCGCTCGCCCATCTTTCCATCACCATCCCACTCCTGCTTCCACCGCCCCTCCCCTCACTGCACTGCCTCACTCCTGCCTTGCTGTGGTTTGAATATCTGTGTCCTTCCAAAATTCTTATGTTGAAAATTTAATCCCCAGTGCAACACTATTAAGAGTTGGGGCCCGTAGGAGGTGATTAGGCCACAAGGGCTTGCTTTCATGGATGGGATTAACAACCTTACAAAGTTCTGGAGGGAAGCAGTTAGGCCCTTTTTTGCCTTTCTGTGCCTTACGCCAGGTGAGGACACACCATTCCTCCTCTCTGGTGGGTGAGGGCACAAGGCACCATCTTGGAAGCAGAGACTGGGCCCTCACAGACATTGAATCTGCCAGAGCCTTGATCTTGGACTTTTCAGCCTCCAGAACTCTGAGAAATAAACTTCTATTCTTTATGAATTAGCCAGCCTCAGGTGTTTCGTTACAGCAGCAGGAATGGGGTGAGACATATCTCAATTGCTCCATCTCTACCTCCACCACCTCACCACTACCTCCCCCACCTTATCCTTACTTCCACCATCCACCACTACCTTCACCATCACTCACACTCACCTTCACTGCCATAAAATCCCATGCATACAAAAGCAGAAAAACCAGTTCCTAGTAACACTCAGGCTGATATCAAGCATCTTAATAGTATAATGTAGAGATGATAAATTCTGAGGAAAGAAATGGTGACCCAAGAATTTTATAAGCAAGAAAGTTGTACTTTAAATTCAAAGGCAACAGCCAAGTTAAAACACACACACACAAACACACACACACCACACAAATCAGAGATGTAGCATTAATGAGCCCTTTGAAAGAAATAAAAAAGACATCAAATTCAGCCAACCAAAAGATGAATCAAAATAAAGAACTCGAAAAAACAAATTAGAAACGTTTTTATATATCAGAATATAAAACTAAGCTATTTAGCTACGATTGCCACTTAAAAATAAGATGTAAACAATAATCATATAACATAAAAATTAAACTGAGTATGTAGGTGATGAAGTGAAAAAGTTATAATTTCTTAGAGTTCCACTTTAGGGAATTTATAGATACGCCTAAATTTAAAAGTTAAAAAAACCTGCAACCCCAACATGTTCATTTGTTAAATAATCTTTATGTTTTAGCTTCAGTAGATTCTTTCGGGAACTTATCACTGGTTGTACCATAAATGTTTATTTGGAATTTTAGTAATTCTCTGTTTCCTTCCTTCTGTGAAATAACAACTAATTTAATACTTTTTGTTTTAATAAAGACATGCATGGAACATTTCTATCTTTTCTCTCTATTGTTTTATCCATGTGTGGAGAGAGGCAACAAAATTATGATTACAAGTGTCAAGGTGGTTATGTCTATGTGATGAGATTGGGGCTCGCCTTTAGTTTCCTTCTTTGCACGTTTTTGTGCTGTGTGACTTGTTTTAATCATTATCACGTATCATTTTGCAAAGACAATACTATTAAAGAAATTAAAATGTGAAATTTGAACAAAGAAGAGTGACTGATGCCTTCTCCCTGGATCCTTGGACCCCTCTCCAACATGCCAGAGGGGCCCTCGGGAGCAACAGGGATTGTCAGGATGAAGGATGTTCCTTTTGAACATTGTCTCCTGAACAATTTCTATCTGCACCAGAGATGGGTTTCCTAGCAACTCAACTCATCAACTCCGCCTTGTATGCACCAACGTGGACCTGGAAAAGTTAAAGTCTAATGTTTCTATATTGCAGGAAACTGGCACGAGCATACACATCCAGTCAGAGGAGGTGAAAGTATAGTGACTAATGCTAGAATCCCCACCTTCTGAGTCAACAGTCCAAAGAACAAGGCCCGACAAACACTTTTCAGGCGTCAGGATCATTTTTTTTTATTATTCTTGAATGATTTAAGCACTTTAAGAAAAGTAGTTTTGGCTGGGTGTGGTGGCTCATGCCTGTAATCCCAGCACTTTGGGAGGCCAAGGCAGGCGGATTACCTGAGGTCGGGAGTTCAAGACCGGCCTGACCAATGTGAAGAAACCCCGTCTCTACTTTAAAAAAATACAAAATTAGCTGGGCGTGGTGGCCCATGCCTGTAATCCTAGCTACTTGGGAGGCTGAGGCAGGAGAATAGCTTGAACCTGGGAGGCGTAGGTTGTGGTGAGCTGAAGCCATGCTATTGCACTCCAGCCTAGGCAACAAGAGTGAAACTCCATCTCCAAAAAAAAAGAAAGAAAATAAAAATAAAGTTTATAGAGGAAATCAACAAAAGTGAAACAAAAACTTGTTTCAATCAAAATTTAATGACACATGAGGTGTTTTGGTACACCGTATTTGGGACAAGTAGAGAGCTCAGCACCTGCTGTTAGGGAGGCCTCCAGTAATGTCTCAGGTGCCCAGATGTTCTGGGCAATGAGGGGGCAGAGATTCAGAGGCACAATCAGAGCAGCCTTCCAAGAAGAATCTGTTTGGGGCCCTACAAAATCCCAACATGAGGAAAACAATAATGTCTTTAATGCATGTACTAGGCACTTCATAGTCATTAAATCCCATTCAATCTTTACAACATCCTTATAAGGTCAATGCTACTATTGTCTCCATTTTACACATACAGACAGTCTAAGCAATGTAGCCAAGGTCACACAGCTAATATTGTTGGCCTCAGGATTTAAAAACAAGTAAGTGTGATCTACTCAATCTTGACAGCATTCCTAAAAAGAACAGGAGAATGAATCCAACAAAAGTGACTAGCTCAGAGAGGAACACAATGGTAGCTGGGGTCCAATCAGACAAGAGTCTATCTTGGGCAACAGAGGCCCAGAGCCAGGGAATTCTGAATGGCAGCAGGGACAGCCACAGCGGGCAGAGATGTGGGCCCTAGTTCTATCCCAAAGCCCAATTTATACAACCTGATGGGTCAGGAAGAGGTACCCTGTGCCTCATGATAACATGGTAGCTAGAAGGATTTCAGAGCTCCCCACCTGGAAGAAGGGTAGCCTTCTCCTAGCACCTATCATACCTGGATGCACTAATTTGTATATGATCTGTCTCTTCTACTCGACTGTGATCTCTTTGGGATGGAGGATCCTGTGTCATTCAATCTTATACACCCTAGTATCTACTAAAGAGTCAGAACTCCAGAACTGTTTGATAAATGCATGAATGCATGTGTGGTGATGGCCATTTGGCATAGACTATTTCTACTCTGACTCCGTTCTGGGCTCTGATCTTCAGGTTGCCTGAACACAAGACACAGAGTCACATTCAAATGAGCTCAGGGGATGACAGAGGACAGGAAGAGGTATAGCAGGACTCTTGACCCCATCTTGTTTTAATTAATTACTAAGGGATCCAGGAAATGTTGACTGTTAACTTGGAGGCCAATGGAAGATTCAGAGGCATCACTCTCTCAACCAGGAATCACCCTCCTCTCCTGATACTGAGACTAGCATCCCTAAAGCTGAGCATTGCAAAGTAGCTTTTACTGTCTTGAGCAGAAGAGAGACTCACATCTATGCTGATCAGAGCCTTTACACAGTCACGAGCCTTGGAGATGTGCTGGTCCAGTAATTTTCAAACACAGTTACCAATAAAGCCCTCTTGTATAGATGCCTAATATATAAATCAGATAAAAGATGAACAGCTGGGGTTGAAGTGTGGGGCCTGGAGCACCTTAGCTCAGCCTTCTCTGTCCCTACCTCCATAGCATCTCCTGAGGCACCTCTCTGATACCCCAGGGCTTTACTGAACACAGCATAGGGCTGCTGATTTTGCCTCATTCATCCATCTCGTACGTGAAAAAGAGAAGACCAGAGAAAGCAACGGACTCGCTAAGGGTCACAAGCACCTGTGCTGCGGCTTCTTTGGGCATCCCCTTACGTGCAAAGCTGATCCAGCAAGTGGTATCTTTAAAATGGCTGGGCCTTGCTGCAACTTATTCTGCAATAGGGAAGAACATGTTCTGACCCACGCTCACTTTCTCCTGTGTCTTGAGGAATGTGTTTCTGCAGCATTCCAGTGGGTGGTGAAAATCTTGAATTCACATCATTCACCAACATAAGCCCCATGATATAGTTTGGATCTGTGTCCCCACCCAAATCTCATGTCCAGTTGTAATTCTCAATGTTGGAGGAGGTGCCTGGTAGGAGGTGACCGGAACACAGGTGCAGAGTTCTCATGGATGGTTTAACACCACCCCTGCTTGGTACTGTATAGTGAGTGAGTTCTCACGAGATCTGGTTGTTTAAAAGTGTTTCACCCATGGCTAAAGGCAAGGCTGCAGCAGGCATCTGAAGTGGCAGGAGCAGGACCAAGTGAGAAAAGCTGCTCCAAACTTGCCTTCCGCCATGAGTAAAAGCTCCCTAAGGCCTCCCCAGAAGCAGATGCTACCATGCTTCCTGTACAGCCTGTAGAACCATGAGCCAACTAAGCGTCTTTTCTTTATAAATTACCTAGTCTTGGGTATTTCTTTATAGCAGTGTAAGAGTGGATGAATACATTTCAGAATATTCAGAATATTCATTTCTGAGACCTGCTGTAACAAATCAACCCAAACTGAACAGCTTAGAACGCGAGAATTTTATTCTTTCACAGTTTAGCAGACCAGGTGACTGAGTCGCGATGTCAAGGTTGGTTCCTTCTGGAGGCTCAGAGGCTCCCATTTCTCTCTCATGGATTTTGGTGCTTGCTGGCAATCCTTGGAGTCCTTTGGCTTGCAAACACGTCACTCCAATCTCTGCCTACATCACATCACCTTATTCTCTGCATGTCTCTCTGTGTCTCCTTTTAAGGACACCAATTATTAGATTTAGACTCATCCTAAATCCACAGTGATTTCAACTTGAGATTCTCAACTAAATTACGTCGGGAAACACCTTATTTCCAAATAAGGTGATATCCTGAGGTTCTGGATGGACATGAATTTTGGGAGAACACGATTCAATGCACCATAAGCCCCAAGCGAGTCACCAGGTGACTCGAAACTCAGGACTTCAGGTTCATTAGCTAGCACATGGCTGGGCCCCTCTAATTGAGCCAGTGCAGTCCCTGCTAAAATAGCTCTTGACAACACAGGCCCCTTAGCTCCTCCGCCACACCCTATCAATGGTGTCAGCAGGGTGGGGTCCATACTTCCTGTGCTGGTACAGATAATCCAGAGAGGAAATCCTGGGCTTCTCAGATGACACAAGAGACTTTCCTCTCAGGAGAGTGGCCTAAGTTATTTCTCCCACTGCCCTTTGCTCCTCAGTCAGCAATGAATATAGGAAGGGGCTCTCCTGAGCTTCTCCTGACATCAACTCAAATATTGACGGTGCCTATAAACCAAGAGACAGGGAGCTTATCAGTGACATACCAAACCCAGGAAATGCTTACTACACTTTCATATCTGGATCTGAAAGCCAACGTTGACAGTATCCTGGAGCACCTTCGGATTATACCCAGTGCACCTAAAGAAAAAGAGAAGGCAGCTTTCTCTGCAGATAAACCTGGCAGCCAGGGTTGGAGGAATGCAGTTGCTGGGTGATGCAATGGAAGTTTCAGAGATGGCCCCAGGAGAGGCGTCTACAAAAGAGACTTTGGTGAGAGTTGTGAACTTGAACAAGGCCAGTTACCATGAGATAGCACCTTAGCCCTAGATGGTGACAAGTCTAAACACTCTGAAATTGAAATGATGCTTTGGTTTCTGGGTGCCTCTTTGCTGCATTTTGGCTTTTTATATCCAAGACTGCCTGCTTCTTGACCCGTACTATGCCCCAACAGTACCTGCTCTCCCTCTGTGTTAGTGAAGCTTTTGGGGTTACAATTGTTAGACTGTGATAAGAGCAGAAGTTTTGGCTTCAGACAGACCTGAGTTTGTGCCCAACCTCTGCCACTTAAGAACGGTGTGACTCGCGGCAAATTACACTGAGCTAATTATAATAGCACCTAACAGGATTGTTATAAGTTAAATAATCAACTCACGCAAGGTATTTATCCCAGTGATGGTACACAGCATGAACTCAATCAATGTTAGCTATGATTATCATTATCATTACTATTATCATTCACAATATCATAAGGAAGTGAAACTTACATGCTCCCCCCAAAAAAATACACTCTATGTGATACAGTTGAAGAAGAGTTGGTGTCATCTCATGTTCCCAGTGATCTTTGGCCTGCACTTCCTATGGCTGAACAGATAACATTATAAGCTGCTAACATATTTTGAAGGTTTGTTGCATGTCACATGCCATTCTAAGTGCTTTACTTCAACCAACAACCCTGAGAGCTGCAAATACTGTTATTATCATCTCCACTTTATAGAAAAAGAAGTAAATTGCAGAATAATTATGAATTGCCCAAAATCACACATCTAATAATGGTGGAACTAGAATTAAAACCAAGGCAGCCTAGCTCAGAATCTGCAAGCTTAACTATCCACTGTCCTACTCTCCTGATAGAGGGTGGTGACCCCTCCTACTAGGATAGGTTCCTCTTCCAGGCACTTCAAAGAACTCTCAGCAGGAATTTTTAACGGACAATTTGATTTGACAGAATTGTCCTGCCTCTATGCTAACTGATCCCTTCAACTTAGGTTTAAAAAGTGTATATGGGCTGCCTGAAGTCCTGAAGCTAGTCTCTGACAGATCTTGAGGCAACACAACTGGAGCCAGGTTTCCATAAAAATTCAAGAGAAAGGAAAAACCCAGATTGTAGTAGATTCTTCCCAAATACCCACAGATCTGCATTTTAATTGATTATTGGGCTTAGCTACCAGGTCCAAGTTTAATTTGCAAGGTTGATCCTACAGGGGCATTCTGCAGTCCCAGGGCAGAGCCCAGCCACAGGAATATGGGCTGAGGATCTGCCATTATTCCTGGGAGAAGAAAAGGGAGGAGCTGAGAACTGAAATTAGATCTCAGGACACCAGAATGGAGATTCTTGAGCTAAGAAGAACGAAAACTGTTCTCAGCCCCTGGAGAATATCTCACTGTAGTCAAGACATTCATCCCAGACAAGGAGGAGTTGAGGTGGGTAGATTCCACTCTGAGTTGAGAGAATGATGTTAAATAGTACACTGAGTGGTACTATACAAACCTTCTTGGACCTTGGCCAGAGGGTATATCTTAAAGTTTCTTTAGGAGAAAAGAGTATCATATGAAGAAAAAGAGGCAGATCATTCTCCTGGTATCTAGTGATCACGCTATACCTCTAGGACCAGGCAGGGTAGGGGCAGAGAACCATCCTCTATTTCTGTGAGAGTTGCAAATTTAACATCATCAGAAGTGTCACACTCACTGAGTGTCACGTGATGGCTGCTCACAGTGGCATCCACAGAAAAGCTTTAATTCCCATGCAGAGTAGCATGAGCCACCTCACTCCACCCCCAGGACTCCGATAGGGGTAGAAGAAAGAACTGAAGGGCTGGAAATGCTAGCAATTTTCACAGGAAGAGGCTCTAAATCCAGTACAGCTGACGGTGTCTTTAAGTACCTGGGAAAATAAGAATATTATCCTTGTAATCCTCTCAACAGTACCAATAGACAGTTAGTCTTGTTACCTCCAATTTCCAGATAAGGAAACCAGGATCGAAAGATTTAATGGAAACTCCTATTTTTCTGTTTCTGATTTTCTATCTGTGTACTCAGGAGAGACTTCAGGCTTCTTGGAAGGATTGAGAGGAAGCTTCTACCTGTTCTTCCACCTTTCATTTTCTCCTCTCAAGACGACATCTCTAAATAGGGAAAAACAAATTGTTTTTCCTTCTGCATTCACACCGCTCTCAATACTTCACTCTGACAACAGATACATGGGTTTTTCCCACACCAGTCAATTTACTAACTCTCTGGAGACACCAACTGAATGTCCTAGAATTTAACTCAATTTGACGGTATCTGCCTGGACACAGCATCAGATCTCACAAGTTAAGGGTTCAGTCCCACAAAACTGCCTCCCCTTGTTACAGTAGATAGCTAGTCCCCCCTGAGCCACCACACCAGGAATGTCAAACAACCATCAGGTGATGGTCAGGCAGTTGTTAACTGTCTCTCTAAAATAATAATTGGTATCAGCCAGTGCCAGGAAAAGGCAATCTTCTAGTGAAAAGAAATACCTGAAACTGGTGACTAGCACCTTCCTGCTAAGATCTCAGGAGGTAGGCGACTGGGCTCACACATGGGCATTAAGAGGCAAATGGCAGCATTTAACTGGTATATGTCCTTATAGGAACATTCGACTGGTAAGGGAAGAATGCTTCAAGTGAGCATGGGTACACCTCCAGTAAACGCACCGTTCCTGTGGCCCCTCCCAAGTGCTGGCAGCCACTGCACATGCGACAGGCCACCCCGAGGGGAGAATCAGGAGAGCAGGGATGCAAAACCACCGAAGCATGCCAGCATAACCCCACGTCAAAGGCCAAATCGTGCACTTGATCTTTCAAGTTGCCCACTTGGCCCTCTACTTCCTTTCATTCCCACTCTAAAGCTTTTAAATGAACTTTCACTCCTGCTCTAAAACTTGCCTCAGTCTCTCCCTCTGCCTTATACCCCTTGGTCAAATTCTTTCTTCTGAGGAGGCAAGAATGGACGTTGCTGCAGAACCTTATGATTCGCTGCTACTAATATACTTTGGTGCCACATCACTCAAAAACATTCCACTCTGACACCCCTACCAACTTCAGATATCAATTGCAAGTCCAGGCTGTTACCTGTGCTTCTGAACAATTGGCTATAAATTGGAGGTTCCTGTTAACCCCTCCTCATGTTTGATTATTGCCAGAACGGCTTACAGAACTCAAGAAAGCAGGTGCTTATTAGAGCACTGGTTTATTATAAAAGGATACAAGTTAGGAACAGCCTGGAATGAATGAGATGGCTCATGGCTGTAATCCCAGCACTTTGGGAAGCCAAAGCAGGTGGATTGTTTGAGCTCAAGAGTTTGAGACCAGCCTGAGCAACATGGGAAAACCCCACCTCTACTAAAAAACACAAAAATTAGCTGGGTGTGGTGGTTCATGTCCGTAATCCCAGCTACTGGGGGGCTGAGGTGGGAAAATAGCTTGAGCCCAGAAGGTGGAGGGTGCAGTGAGTCAAGATCAGGTCAGTGCACTCCAGCCTGGGTGACAGAGAAAGACTCTGTCTCAAAAAAAAAATTCCCAAGA
>NW_016107323.1:2983022-2991679 GCF_001604975.1 Cebus imitator
AGCGTGAGGTAGGCAGGGAAGCTCCTGTGCCCTCTCTGGTCACACCAGCCTCCGGGAATGTCCACATGTTCAGCTCTCCTGAAGCTTTTTAATGGTGTTGAGTGGTTATAGAGGCCTCATTACATAAGCATGATTGATTGAATCATTGACTATTGGTGATTGACTCAACCTTTAGTTCCTCTCCCTTCCCCAGAGGTTGAGGGGTGGGGCTGAAAATCCTGACCTTCTAATCACCTGATTGGTTCCCCTGGCAACTGGACCCCCCCCATCCTGAGGCTATCACGGAGCTCTTAGCTACTAGTCATCTCATTCGCATGCAAAAAGTTGTCATTTTCCAGAACTCTAAAGGATTTAGGAGCTGTGTACCAGGAAACAGGGATGAAGACCAAATAGATACACATTTATTACTGTAAATCCCAATATCATGGCATCTAATTAGGGAGACTGATAAAAGTTTGGAGCGCACGAATTTCGTCTTTTCTAGGCTCTTGACATTTTCAGAGTAGCCTGGCTGTCCTCCTACACCCAACTCCCAAAACACACACACATTCCCCACCATCTGGTTAAGCCAACTGCTACCATAGGAGAAATCCTGCGGTTCTTTACCAGTTTGAACACCTGGGTAAGATTCACCCCAGGGATGAATCCAGACGTCTAGACTTGTGTAACCTGATTTTGCCTGCAGGTCCCGTCAAACTTTATTAGTAATAAAGCTGACGAATTAATGTGTTAAGACTCAACTGATTCCAACCTCATAGAGAAAAGAAGATCTGGGCACTTTAGAAACCCCAAGGGTATTCTTCCAACAATAACCTGCCCAAAATCAAACAGCTAGGAATTGTGTAGATGGTATTCACACTGCCTGCTGAATCCAGGAAGTCTAACTTTAAATTCTGAGCTTTTAACCACTATGATACATTGACAATGAGGAGGAAACTGGGGCCAAGGAGGTGAGGAAGGAGTCATGTCACAAAGAGCCTTGTAGAACATGGAAGAAGTTTGGATTTCATCACAAGGGCTGTAGGAAGCCACACACGTATTTCAAGCAAGAGGGGTAGACACTACCATCTGCAACAGCCCTGGACCAGACCCCTACAGTTAAGACTTTAGGTTAGAATTTTCTTCCAAAAGAAAACATATCTGAGAAAACAATATTGTTACTGTCATTAAAATCAATTCATGATATGTGAGGCTGGGGAATGGGAGGGTTTATTAGTGCTGTTTGTTTTAAAGGAGAAACATATTGGACTGAGTGGGTTGTTTTGTCTTTGTTTTGCTTCCTCATTCTTGAGAAGTCAGGCAGGTCAGGATGGCTGCCAGGGAACGTGTGTGGTCCACCTTGGCCTCTGTGAGTGAGTGCACAGAGCCAGACTTCACTAGTACCTGCTGGGCTCTGTCCCACTAAGCACAGAGTCAAGCCTGAGTACACAGTTTGATTATGATCAACTTCCCCATCATCATTAACAATTTCCTCTACTAACCATGTCGACATTTACTGAGCTCTCAGGATGTGCTGACCACTAGATGTGGTCAATGTGACATAACTTCATAACAAACCTATTAGGTAGATACTATTATAACTTCCGTTTTACAGATGAAGAAATTGAGATGCAGAAAGCTTAAGTAATTTGGCATGGAATAAACAAGCAGGAATTTGAACCCAGGTTAATTTGACCTTCAAACTCTTAACCACAAGGCTACACTTTGCCACATAGGAGGTGCTCATAGTTGGCGTCAAGACTACCAGAAGCAACCTCTTTTGCTGTGTTAGACATGCAGTTGGAGATGAGTGTAGCTTCGATAGCAGTAAAGCGGGTCATTTGGGTCAAACACCCTGGTGCAGAGGCATGTGGGGAAAGATCTCCCAAGTATTCACCACTACTGATGGAATCACTAGTAGTAATGAATCTACATAGTGATTTTCTAAGATAGAAAATGTTCTTTACAAACTTCAAGTCTCTATAAACACAGAAAAATGTGGAGACACCAAGTTAGTCATCTGATACACCAAATAAATAAATGAACAGACAGGAATGTTTGTATTTTTATCTTTAAGCATGGTATGCACAACAGAACTAGGGATAAGCGGTTATTCAATGCAATGTAACATTTATAGAGCTTGTATTGCATGCAGGCACAGTATCAGACACAGGGCACAGAAATGAATCAGACATGATCATTGCCCTAACAAGACCTACAGAGTTCTATAAGGGCAGGAAGTTTGGAACCAACTATAGTATAACACCCTGTTAAATGCAACGTATGCAATAGGAACAGAGCTTTCATTGGAGCACAGAAGACTGAGCAGTTATTTCTACTCAGAACTCAAGCAATGCTTCACAGGGTCAGGAATATTAGAATATTGAAGGGTAAGAATAAGAATATAGGCAAGGATATTCTGGAGAGGAGGATGTCTTGAAGAGCCTGGAGAGAAGAAAAACATACAAAGTATACATGGAGATCTGTGAAAAATTTAGTATTTCTGAGATGTAGAGAACAGAAAAAAGCTTTGCTAGGGGCTGGGCGCAGTGGCTCAGCCCTGTAATCCCAGCACTTTGGGAGGCCGAGGTGGGTAGATCACCTGAGATCAGGAGTTTGAGACCAGCCTGGCCAATATGGTGAAACCTCACCTCTACTAAAAATACAAAAATTATCTGGATGTGGTGGCATGTGCCTGTAATCATATCTACTCGGGAGGCTGAGGCAGGAGAATTGCTTGAACCTGGGAGGTGGAGGTTGCAGTGAGCCAAGACCCATGCCATCGCACTCCAGCCTGGGTGACAGAGCAAGACTCCATCTCAAAACAAACAAACAACAACAAACACACACACAAACACAAAAAACAACTTTACTAGGCAAATAGGATGCAGATCACAGAGCACTTGGAATGCCAAGATAACAAGCTTGGACTTGATCCTGTGTTAGGCAGAACCCTGGAGAGTTGTAAAAGCAATGAGAATAACCACTTGGTGTGCCTTTTTGGAAGCAAGAACCACTGTCAGGGTAGAGGTTGGACGGTTCAAGTAGCTGATGGCAAGGACCTGAATCCCAGCAATGGCAGGAGAAGCAGTGGAGACGAGGGATGGTACTGGATAGATATGTCTGCAGTTGAAGAGATCAAGTTTGGTGACTAATTGGACATGGAAGTAAGTGAATGGGAAGAGCCAAAGACCCTAGGTCTCTAGCATTTGTGAAGAGGATGAATGGGTAATGGATATTGATGTAATCAAGACAACCCAGGAGGAGAAGAAAGGTTGGGGGTGGGGAAGAGAACGAGTTCTGCTTGGGAGGTGTTGTGTTTGAAGCATCACAGAACAGACACAAAATTGGAAGGCAGCTGGAAATAGAAGCCTGACTCTCTGAAGAGAGAGACAGAAATGTGTGAGTCATCAGCATTTCATGGCAATTGAAAGGCTGGGAGAAAAAAAGTTCCCAGAAAATACAGAAATTGCTAGAGGAGCAGAGAGGGCAAAACTCTTGGGAAGATTCATATTTCTGGTGCTATTAGAGAAAGAAGAGCAAGGGAAGGAGGTCAAGAAAGAATAGCCAAAGAGGTAGTGGAAACAGTGAAGGGAAAGTGGTACGATGGGAGGACGGAAGGTTCCAATGCATGTGACAAATGCCTCAGGGAGATTAAGCATCCATGTTCTCACGAATTACTTGAGAGCTTGTTAAAATGCAGACTTCAATTCAATGATTCTGGAATGCAGCCAATATTCTGCATTTGTAACAGCTGCCAGGCGATGTCCTGGATGGGCCATGGTCCTCACTTTGAACTAGCAAGGGGTCGAGAGTGAAGACTGAGACATAATCATCGAGGTTAGCACTCAGGAGGTCACAGGGGCCTTTGAGGGGTTTCAATTGGGTGAAGAGTGATTGAGACACAGAGGGGAAGTAAAGGCAAGGATGGAAGGCCTTCCAGGGGCTCAGCAGATGAAGAGACATGGGAAGCAGTGACTGGAGAGAAAGGCAAAGTTAGGGAATATTTTTGAGAAATGGAGAATATTTGAGCCTGTTTGTAGAATGGTAGGGGAGGCAGTTCACTTTCTCTTTGGAGAAACAGAGGAAGTGGAATGATTTTTCCTTCCTTAGCTATAGTGATGTCCACAAAGGAAGTGGATGATCATTATAGGTGAGGAAGGAAAAAATGGTGCAAAATGTCTGGTCTTTGCCTCCTCATCTCCTTCTAAGACACTTCTGAGACAAAACGGAAGGAGAGAAGGCTGGGAAAAGAAACAGGTATACGTTTGAGGCGAGAAGATAATACATTTCATAACTGATGTCCTTTATTTTTTTTTCACAGAAGTGAGAACTAAAGTTGTCTGCTGAACATAAAGGGGTAAATTGGTTTTAAAGGGAGGGCAGAAGAAAATAATAATGATTTGGAATAGCCTCTACAGAGAATGGGAATAAAATATGCTGCTGATACGAAAATGTGAGATAAAATAATAAGAAGAAAAATGAAGTGTGAGAAAAAATGGTAATTCATAACAGTCCTAATTACATAACACTCCATCATACATGCAATATTTTATTTAGCATGCAAAAGTCAATCGTAGAACCCCAGAGTCTAGAGAATTTTAAAGTTGGAAGGGATCTCTTAATGTGGAAACAGAATTTCCAAAATCACGCAGTAAGCACTGTATAAGAAATACGCTAGTCCACATGTATACCAAAGGAAGCTGACCTCACATGGTATCTTCAGCCCCTCAGCTCCTAGCTCTGGGCTTAGACCTTCTGGACCCCATGGATGAGAATTTTCCTTCACTTCCTTATTTCATCAAACTCAATTCAGATGCCAGCCAATTCTGCTGTTTGCAGCCCATTCTGCTATTTTATAACAGGCAAAATTGTTCCTTGCAATCTTCCCTTTTGGAAAGATCTATAAATAATAGGATGCCTATGAGATAAATTTCATGAGTGACACCATCCTCTTCTCTATCTAGATGAAGAGAGGAAGTCACTTCAAAAAGGACTTTTATTTTGGGTTCTGAGAACGTATTACTCAAGTGGCCTCTCTTTACATGTGCAAAATCCATAGACTTTCGCCCTGACCCTAGAAAAGGTGAAAGAGAAGCATTTGTGGATGTGGTTTTCTGTGCTTTTCCAAAGCTTTGTGGTGTCTCTGCTTCTCTTGGCACCAGAGCTCTGGGGTAGGTGTTGATTATATTGCACAAAAAGCCCAGAAGTGTCCTAGAAGGAAAGGTCCTGAGACCTCTAACTCCTTTTCCATAAAATTCTAAGTCAATAATATGCTAGAGTTGCCCTCACCAAGGACTACTGAAAAGAAAAAGTCACCAAGATCCCTCAAAGTCTTAAAATCTATCTAGAACTAAACCACTCTTCACTGCTTTTACCGTTAACCACCCTGGTTTGGATAAGCCCCCCAAGTCTTCTCTGAATTATTGCAATTGCCTTTGAATTGGTCCCTGTGTCCAAACCCTTGACCCCAACACTCTATTCTCAAGTCGCTTTTACAACTTTCAAACTCAAGTCCACTCCAGCCACTCCTCTGCTCACAACTATCTTATTCCCTTGCTCTCACTAAGAGTAAAGGCTGGAGTTCTCACAACAGTCGACAAGGTTCTAAATGAGCTGGATCCCCACCAACTGTTTTACTCCATCTCCTTCTACTCTCCCTGTATTAATAGTTTTGATTCTACAGTGAAACTAAAACAACAGGATATATACACATACATATAGCATTGTGTTGTATATATATACACACTGTGCATATATATAACTATATTGTGTGTACATACTTTATATACGTAGAGACATATATATATATAGAGAGAGATATAGACAGATATATGTGTGTATATATATGTATATATCTGTATATACACATATGGAGAGAGAGAGATTTAATATAAGGAATTGACTCACACAGTTATGAAGTGTGAGAAGTCCCACAATCTGCAGTCAGCAAGCTGGAGAACCAGGAGAGCCAATGGTCTAGTGTCAGTCCAAGTTCTAAGGCCTAAGAACTAGGAAAGCTCCAGTCCGAGTCTGATCCAAAAGCAGAAGGCCAACTAGCATCACAGAATGGGTCATTCTATTCACTTGATTAACAAAGCTCTCCTTTGCTGAGGTCAACCTTTGGTGACAAATGTCTTCATATTTTTTGCCGATTCAGAGAGGTCTGTCCTCTTCCCTAAATTTTCTTCTTACCAATTTTTCAATCATATGCCTCAAAGTCTCTGACCATTCAGCCAAATTACAGGCCACAGCCCATGAATCAGTATATAATGACACATCTGGCCATTTATCTTTCCAAGCAAAGTGGATGACCAGGTGAACTTCTTCAAGTTCTGCCCACTGGAAGGATTTCCCTTTACCAGTGTCCTTCAGGGATGTCCCAGAAAGAAGCTATAATAGTATAGCTGTCCCCTGTCAGATGACACCTGCATATCATAAAGAACCATCTGTAAACACCCCCCCAGTCCCGAAGTCTTCTCTTCCTCCATCAACAACTGTAGGGAACTTCCCACAAGGCCATGGGTACACGCTGGGGGAGAAAAGGCAGTATAGCAGGAGTGGGGACCATGGGCATTTGGGCCACTTCTTCATGTAACTTATTTGTGCCTTCAGGATCTGCTCATATCCAATCATATACATATACCAGTCTCATTTGATAATGGAATGCTGCTGTGTACACCTACCTTTATGGCTAGGTGGGTCATATAATACCCAGTTCATAATGGGTAGCTCAGGTTGCATGACAACTTGAGGTTGCATGATAACTTGAGGTGATAAATGCAGGTGGCCCATAGTTAAGTATTTGATCTCTATTGACTATGTAGCAGGTCAAGAGCTGTTTCTCAAAAGGAGAGCAGTTATCTGTGGGCAATAATAGTGCCTTGCTCTAAAATCCTAAAGGCCTGTATTGCAATTCACTTATAAAGGCCTTCTAAAGGCTCTATAAAGCAGCCCTATTTGCCACTGACACTTCAAGGATCAATGGATCTACTGGATCATATGGCCCAAGCAACGCAGCACCCTGGACCTGTCGCAGAGCCTTCTCTTGTCCTGGGCCTCACTCAAAACTAGCTGCTTTGCAGGTGGCTCAGTAAATGGGCTGGAATAACACACTGAAATGAAGAGTATGTTGTCTCCAAAATGCAAAGAGGTCTGGTATAAACTGGATCCCACCAACTGTTTCACTTCCTCTCCCAGTCCTACTCTTCTTTGCTCACTTTGCTGGAACCACACTGTCTCCTTGCTAACCCTCAAACTGGCAAACCTGCCCCAGGCTCAGGGCCTTGCCACTCTGCCCCCTCTGCTTGGCAGGCTCTTTTCTCCAATATGCAAATGAATTAACATATCATATCCTTCAGTTCTTTGCTTGAATGTCATCCTCTTCCTGAGGCCATCACTAACAACCTGTGACACCTTCAACCCTGCCTTGCTTGCCATTTCCTGTCTACCATCCCCGCTTTTATTTTTCTTCCTAGCACTTTATCAAATTACATTTAGAATTATACAGTTACATAAAGAATTATATAACCTGCTTATATGGTTTACTGGCTATGTCCCCCCACACAAAATGTAAGCTCCTAGAAGTCAGGATTATTGTATATATTGCTCACTTCTGCATTCTCAGTGGACAGTAGCCGATATGCATCAGACACTTAATAAATATTACTTTCACAAATATACCCAGAACTCAAACCCAATGCAAGGGCCTATGGCAAAAATTGAAAGCACAAATGCATTTAGGGACTAGACAGTCACGAGAACACTGTGTCAGGAAGTGGAATGTACCAGAGACCCTGCCCACTAAATGCTTGCTCAGCTTCCAGTGACTGTTGCTATAGAAGAATATCGGCATAAGTGGACCACATCTTTACTTTTTTTTTTTTTTTCAAGAGAAACCAGAAATATTTTCATGCAAAGTCTAAAGATTGTGTTATTGGTGACTAGGTCTCTGGCCTAAGAAGTCAAAGAAAATGGCCCATCCCTGAATAACACGTGGCTGAGGCCAGAAATCCTTCCAGACTTGGCCATCCTGTCCAAATGGTGGCCTTCAGAATAATATCTGAGCCCAAGCAAGCCCCACAGAGAACCCCCAAGGCCAGCACCCTCATCCTAGAGACATAGGACATTTTTTCTAGGTTATGTGGGACCAATATTCCACAGAGACCTCGCTGGGAAGCCACAGAAACAGTGGTTCCAAGAACCAGATTCAACTTTCTGGTTTATTTCTTGCTCAGGATTTAGAAGCAAGGTAAAACACTTTGAACTTCTAAAGCTTCCAGGTACCTCAGATCATTTGGATGAGGGAAAAGAGGGAGGAATCTTTGAGAAAATGATACAGAACTTCTACTAATGGGGATATGAACAATTATTCATTGAGATAATGCAGGAGATTTGATTGCACTTGAACTATGAAAAGAAGTGGGTCATATCATTTATATAAATAAGAAATATTTGGCACAGACTCTGAAGCTGTCTGACTCCACTTCTATTTTTATAAAATGGGGATAATAATAGTACTTACCTCATAGCATTGTTATGATAATGAGATAAATGAATACATTTAAAGTGCTCAGAATAGTGCCTGACATATAGAAAGCACTTAATAAGTGTTGAGTATTATTTTTATTACTATTACAATTCCATTTAAATAGCTTAATCTTCTGTCTTGTTGCCTT
>NW_016107323.1:2991689-3032274 GCF_001604975.1 Cebus imitator
AAAAATCTAGCTGCCAACATCCCTTATGAATGCAAAAATCCTCCACAAAAACTAACAAATTGAATATAGCGGTATAGAGAAAGGATGTTACAACCAAGCGGATTTTGGCCTGAAAATGCAAGGCTGGCTCAACAATCAAATATCAATCAATGTTATTTGCTGTATTAACAGATTAAAGAAAAGAAAATCATGTGATTATCTCAGTAGATTCAAATAAAGCATTTGAAACATTTAACATCATGATCAAAACTCTCAGTAAACTAAGAATAGAACTTCCTTAACCTAATAAAGGGCATCCACAGAAAAAACAACAGCTAACATTATATTCAATGGTAAAAGATTGAATTCTTACCCTGTCAGATTGGGAGTAAAACAAGGATGAAAATGAAAACGTCTGCTCTAAGCATTTCTTTTCATCTACTGGAAGTCCTAGCCAGTGCAAAGAAAAAATATGAGGCATATAATGGATATAAAACCCTCTCATCTCAAAGTACATGATTATTCACATAGGAAACCCCAAGAAATCTGCAAAAATGCTACTGAAAATAAGGAGTGAGTTTAATAAGTCTGAAGAGTACATGGTTAATACTTAAAAAATCCATCTTATTTCTGAATACTAGCAATGAACAACTAGAAATTGAAATTAAATAAACATAACCCTATATAGTAACACCAAAAATAATAAAATACTTAGCTATAAATCCAACAAAATATTGCAAGACCTATATGCTAAAAACTAAAACACACTGACAAGAGAAAAAGAACCCTCAGTCAATGGAGAGATTTGCTGCATTCATGGATTAGAACATTTGATCTTATTAACATGTCATTCTCGTCAAATTGATTTAACACACTACAGATTAAAATTCTGGCAGGCTTTTTTGAGATGACAAAAAGCTGACTCTAAAAATCTCTATAGAAAGGCAAAGAAGCTAGAATAGACAAAATAATTTCAAACAAGAAGAAAAAAGTAGGAGAATCCACGCTACCTGATTTCAAGAATTCCTATACAGCTTCAATAATCAACACATTGGGGTCTCGAATGGCAAAAAGTGGTATTGGCAAAGAGTTTGACACACAAGTCAATGGAACAGAGTGAAGAATCCATAAACAGACTCAGCCAAATATAGTCAATTGATTTCTGGCAAAGGTGCAAAGGTTCAAAGGCTGTTTAATAGAGAAAGGATAGTCCTTTCAAGAAATGGTGCTGGGAAAATTGGATGCTCATGTGCAAAAGAAAGCGGACTTTAACACATATGTATCACACTTTATACAAAAATTAATTCAAATGAGTTACATATCCAAGTGCAAAATGTAAAATAATAAAACCTCCAGAAGAAAATTTTTGTGACCTAAGGTTAGGCAGAGTTCTTAGAAATGAAATGAAAGCATACTAAACTGGACTTACTTAAATCAAAATTAAGACTTTTACACTGTTAAAAGAATGAAAAGATAAACTAAAGACTTGGAGAAAAATACTTGGAAATTATACTTCTAATAATGGACTAGAATCGAGAGTATATTGAAAAACTCTCAAAACTCAACAGTAAGAAAACAAACAACTCAATAAAAAATAGGCAAAAGATTTAAGCAACACTTCATCAGAGAAGATATACATATATAGATTACAAATAAGCACACAAAAAGATGCTCAGCCTCATTAGTCATTAGAGAAATACCAATTAAAACCACACTGAAATAACCAGTACATACCTACTAAAGTGGCTAGTATTTTTTTTTAAGACAGCCTGAGAATTCCAAGTACTGACAAGAATGCAGAGCAATTGCAACTCTCATAAACTGCTAGTCGGAATACAAAATGGTGCAACCACTTTGGAAAAAGAGTTTGGCGTGCACTTACCATATAACACAATCCCACTCCTAGGCATTTACCCAAAAAATAAAAAAATAAAATATAGCTACACCAAAACCTGTATGTAAATGTTTATGGTAGTGTTTATACTAATTTTATTCATAATGACTAGAAACTGGAAACAAGTCAGATGTCTTTCAGCTGGTGGATGAATAAACAAATCTGTGTTGGGTTACAACTCAGCAATTAAAGGGAATAAACTATTAATACACACAACATAAATGAATCTAAAATGCATCATGCTTAGTGAAGAAAGCTAGACTCAAAAAGTTGTCTGGTTCCATTTATATGACACTTTAAAAGGGAAAACTATGCATCAGTGGTTGCATCACTTAGACAGTGTGCGTCAGTGGTTCAGGGACTATAACTTAGGGGATGAGATCAAGAGGTTTGCCCAAAACGGGGAGCAGGAAGGAATTTAAGGAGGTGTTAGAATTCTTCTATATCCTAAATGTGATGGTGGTTACATGACTCCATTTTTCAAAACGTACAGAAATTTACAGCCCCCAAAGTTTTTTTCTTTATTTAAATTTAAACATTAAAATAATAATGGATTGTTCTAATTTATCATTTCAGTTTATTTCTCATCACTTGCTCGTTTCCTCCTCCATCCAACTCACCCCTTATGCATCACTCTTGTCTAAACACCCCATGGATTTTTACGCCTCTATTCCTTTGCTTATACTATTCCCTCTAGGGAAATGTCTCCCTCATTCACCACTTCCCCTAGCCAATCACTGAAAAACTCCAATGCAGTATTCAAATCCTGGTTCACAGATCTGTTCAATGATGTGGTCCTCCCTGACCCCCTGGCTTTTACTATATGGCTGCTTTCTCATGAGCTTGGAATCCAAGAAAGCTAGATTCTCAAGTCTGGTTTCTGCCAGTAGCTGCATGACCTAAAGCAAGTCACTTACTCTTTCTATGCCTCAGTTTTCTCATCTATGAAATAGAAATAACAAGAATATCATGTCATAGGACTGTTGGGATAATTAGGTGAGAAAAAGCATGAGGAGTGCTTAGCAGAGCACCAGGCAGAGTAATAGCACACAAACATGATGGTGGTGATGATGGAGAGCATGGTGAAGGTGATGATGAAGATGATGATGATGGCGATGGTAATCATGTTGATAAAATTCATCCATTCATGTCAGCCGTCTGCTTAAATTGAGTTACATTCAACAGTGATGCCCCTCTCTTGGTGGGTCTGATTCTTTGCCCCAACAACAGATCAGTAATGCAAATACAAGGCAAATTTGGCTTCTATGCTGACAAGTGACCTCACGTCTGCCTTGCTGCCAAGGCTGTTCAAGTTTTTAGTTCAAGGAATGTAAGAAGAAGGAGAAAGGCGTGAGGAAGGTGAGCAGACCTGCCAGGGCTTTCAGCATGGTAAAGAGTTCAGGGCAACAAGGAGCCCTTGGAGGATGTTCAGAAGGTGAACTGCAGGATCAGACTTGCACTGCAAGAAAACGACTCTGGCTGTGTTGCGGAGGGATTGGACGGGGCAAGTGTGAAAGTGAGGGGGCTAGTCAGAGTTCATGGCCATGATCCGGGTTGGGGAGGATGGGGTCTTGGGCTGAGGTATTAGCCCTGAAGTTATGAAGAGGTAGAAAATGCTGAGATGTATTTTAGAGATAGACTCAATGGGATTTGAAAATAGGCGAATATTAACTATTTAAAATATAGAAGAATAATGGAAAGAGGAAGCTGTCTGAAATGAAAATCAGGCTTAAGCCACTGAGACATGACAGCACCAGTGACCGAGATGGTAGAGTCTTGGAATGAGTGGAGAATGTGAAGGGAAAAATCGGGAGCTTGAGTTTGAGCATGTTAGGTTTGGGAGGCCTGGGAAATGGTCAAGTAGAGATGTCAGGTCGGCACATTGATATGAGTCTGGATCCCAGGATCATGGAGTCCTGTTGGTTTTATCTCTAAAGCATTTCTTTCCTATCCCCTTTTCCTACTCACGACCATCACCTTAATGTGGGGTCTGAGTAACCTGGACAATGAAAAAAGTCTCACAACAGAGAACTCTCAGCCTCTCTGAGCCTCAGTTTTTACATTGAGAAATGGAGATAATGACAGTATCCACTCCATACTCTAAGAAGATGAAGAATAATGAAATAACACAAGTATTGTACCCACCACAGTGGCTGGCACATAGTAGATGCTTGATTAATGATGGTCATATTATTTGGGTCTTTGTTCGGGTTTCTCACTTTTAGGGGAAGACAAAGGTTTAGCATAGGACTTGACACATAGTAAGGACTGGGTAAAAATTGTTCTACTGCTACCAAGACTCAGTATTGTATTGTGGTCTGAGACCATTTGTGTTCAAATCCCATTTTACAATGGTATGGGAAAGTTCTTTGAAATGGTAAATACATCTATTTAGTGATTGTTTCTATTATCAAATTTAAGAATCAGCCAGAGAGAGAACGCCTTCCAGAAGAGGCACAGGCCATTGACCTCTCAGCCTGTGTTCAGCCTCACTGACATTCACCAACAGAGATTCTGAGACTGCAGGAATGAAAAGGATGGAGGCTGTGGGGGAAGCGGGTGGGAGAGGAACAGTTAGTGATGAAGAAAGAAAAATCTAGTCTTTTGCTAATACCAAGGGCCCCAGCTCAAGAACACACAAGCAAACAGTGAAGCATGGTGACCCAGGATCAGCTGGAAGACCTCCTGAATAAAAGCCATTAACAACGCTGCTTTCAGCTTCACAGCTCACCAGGGCCAGCTCAGGCCTGGGGATGCTGGAAAAAAGAACCTGGGGTCCTGCTCAGAGTCCTGGCCTCATGGTCAAATGTCAGCCCATCAATACCAAGTGAGCAGAAAGGAGCCTACTGCTTAGGGCCTTTGTTTCTTTGTTTTTAATTAAGTTGCCTTTTGTTCACCAGACTGAGTGGTAAAGGAATCTCTTCTGCAAGCCTTTCAAAACCCAATTCCCCCACATGTACCCACATTAGTGAAAACAAAGTAAACTCTGTGGTTTTGGCTCATTGCCTTGGCCACGTGGTCAAATAGGCCTTCGAAGGGCTCCTTTTTTTTTTAAACAAGTGTTTATTGAATGACTGTTATTCATTCAACAAACATATCATGAGTGCCTACTGCACCTCTGTCCCTGTGCTTGGTGATAGGGACATAAAGATGAATTAAGCTCAGACCCAGAACTCAGAAAGCTCTGTAAGAGGAGTCAGAGATCAACATGAGTTAACACAGTGCCTGGTAGAAAAGGTTAACAGTCTGAGACATCTGGGATGAGGTGCTCAGTCAGCTCGGAGCAGAAAGGGAAGGCTTCTCTTGGGCAGGAGCAGGGAAGGTTTTATCTCATGGTGGCCTTTGAGTATTGAACAATTTGGATGGACATTCCTACCCATGTTTACCACATTATAATAATAGCAAACTGTATAGCACGTGTGCTGGCTGTGCCACACACATCAGATACTGACCTAGGGAGATGCAAGCCCAGAAGCACCCCTTGTCTTTGACAAGGACCCTCAGGAAAGCTGCCTGACATATTTAGTCCTGGAGGTAGTAATTTGAGGGGCCATGGCCCTAACTGCCCTGGGCTCAGCCACTTGCATCAGCTGAGTTCTAAGCACTAACCATTCTAAGCACTGGCCAGATGTAACACACAATGCTGTATGATGAGAGCCCTCTGATAACTCCATTTTGCAGATGTGAATCTGAAGCCCTATGCAGTCTCTGCCATGCCAAACCTGCCATCCCTTACCCCTGTCCGCCCCTCCCACCTGGGCACTCTAAAGCTGGGGTCATGTCCTATTCAGTTTCATGTCTTCAGAGCCCAGCCTCATTCCTGACATGAGGTGGGCCTTGAAAAAGGCTTACCTTGAACTGTTGAGTTGAACCCACTGCCACCAGATGCTGAGGTCCCAGCACGCCAGGTGGTGGGAACCCATAGATCTATTAAGCACTCAAAACTGGGAGGCCAAAGGAAGGGCTGGGATGGATTGGAGCAGGGAGATGCAAAGACAGAAACAACTCATTTTCCAAAGCCTTGCTTGTGGCTTTTCGAGTCCAGGGATGAAGGCAGAGCTGAAATTTGGGAAGTGGAGGCCTCAGTCCTTTGTGACCCGGTGCCGATGCAGCAGTCCTGCCCTTGGGTGCACTTCTGTGGCTCTGGGGGCAGGATTTGGGCTTTAGATAATAATTGCATAGATTTGCTTAGTAAACACAGGGCAACCGTAAGATAATCACATGTTCTTACAGAGATGGGGCTCTGTAATTACCTTCAGTGGCCCTAAAGTATTATTTAACACATATTCTGGTTTATAAGACAGAAATAATGATGAATTTGCCTGGTAATTACACAGCACTTCCCCACTACATATCCTGCCAGTAGCTGATACTTAGCCCATCATTAAGTGGCTAGAAGTTGCTTTGGTAAATAAGAAGTTCTTCTCATTATTGGTCTCCAGGCACATAAAGCATGATTAAAATGCCATTAGTGACATTTCTCCAAAGGGCAAATCCACAAGTCTGTGTCAGAAGCCAACTTTCCTTGGGTTAAATATTTTATTTCTGTCTTTCCTATAGGAGCAATAGAAAGAAGTCAATTCTAACTTAAGCATCTACTCCCTGAAAACTTGTCCTAAATGAAACAAAGCAGACGATGAAAGATCTGCCCTGGCTCAGGGTCACAGGACAGGAGTCGCCACTGTTTTCAAGACGAAGATGATTCTTTAAGTCATCTAGATGGTTCTGCCCAGTTGAGGAGAAGCCCAGTCCTGGCGCCACCACCCTGTGGTGGCTGGGTTGGCACATTGAGGGCCAGGGCAAACCGCAAGCTCTGGATGGGTCTTGCTGACAGCATCCTCCCCCAAGGATGGGGCCTGAGAGGCTCACAGCAAACTGGGACTCTTTGGAGAGGGGACACCCTGGTTCTTGGCCATTTGGGGGAATACATGGGGAAGGAATGCACACACATCAGATACTAAACCAGGGAGATGCAAGCCTGGAACCAGTCTCTTTGTCCTTGACAAAGGCCCTCAGGAGGGCTGCCTGACATATTTTGTCCAGAAGGCAGTAATTTGAGGGGCCATGGCTCTGCTCTAACTCCCTGGGCTCAGCCACTTGCATCAGAAAGAAATCGACTCTTTGTAATCAATATGGGGCTTAAAGAGGGTGGTCAACCACTATGGCTGATGGGCAGGACAGGGAGTGGGCCCTCTGGCGCAAACAGGGCTCTCATTACCATTCCATTCCAACCTATCCCATTACTGAAGGGAACGATTCAATAGCAAACATGAACTCAATTCCAAATCCCATTGCCAAGGCAAATGGCCAGTCCCAGCGGCCTTTTTGTTTGGTAATGAACTCCAGGTCTCGGACCTTCACGTTGGAAGGGACTTGAGTTACCGTGGAGGGCAGCGGAGAGTAGTTGGGGAAAGCTGAGAATCAAGATCTGGATTCAAATTCCAGCCCTGCTCCTGGACGGCTGTGGAACATTTGGCGGTCACCTCCATGGATCTTCAGTCTCTTCATTTGTAAAACAATTTGAAAAGACTATTAAGTTCCGTTAGGCCAGAAATCACACCCATTTTATTCATCACAGAAGTCCCTGCACCCAGCCTAGTGCCTGGCACCTTCTGAATCTATAATCAACATTTTTAATTGAATAAGACTAGGGAAATGTATTGCAGTTAATTTACATAAATCCACTCATTTGCATTCAGTAAAGAGAGACAAAGAAAAATAACAATTTAAAATAATGATTTAATTTGCACAGAAGATGTTGCTTGATAATCCACTCAATGCATCTGTGCCCCAGAGTAACACCAAAACCAGAGCTGTGGAGATGCTCTCCTCTAAATTCCTTTTTGTGAGAATCTTGGACTGAACCCATAAAGGTATACATTAATATTGCACTGTAGAATACATGCTCTCACTAAATAATATGCAATGTGTTTCTATATCCAGCCCACATAATTTACAAGTATTACTGCATTTGGTTGTAATCCCCAAAACTTGTTAAATTCTACTTCATGGATGATTTATAGGATGTCCCAGGAAAATTTTGATTATACCCAATGTTAGCCTTAGATTTGACCTTGAGAGGCTTACCCTGCAGCATTTGGGTTATGTCACAGGTTAACTGCAAGTGAACTGGAATGTAAGTATTGTGATCTAGAAACACTAGACAAAAATAGCTGTTACTCCGCTCAGTGCTTTTCTGCACTGCTACTTAGCATGGTCAAGGTCAAGAGGCTTGATTACAACCCAGACCTCTTGACTACCGGCTTGAGAGCTGGCAGGCATAACACGATTTCCCTCAACAAAAACTTGTGAGTAATTACTAGGCACTCAGCAAAGTGCCAGCCACACAGTGTTATGTGAGTGAACTATAAGGCAGAGAACACTGGCTACCAAGCCCTCAATCATTTGCACAGACCATATAAGCACCCCGCTGGCCCCAAAGTGTGCAAGTCTTGGTATTCTACCTGAAGGCAGAGGGAGCTACTGGGGAGCTTGAGATGAAGAGGCAGTCATACACATGCGGTATCACCCACCAGTCCTTGCCACCAAGGCCCATTTCTTCCCTACCCTAAACTGCCTTTTAACTGTTGCATTTTTTTCCCCAAGCCAAAGCTTTCTTGTTTCCATTTTATTTCATTGTGTTTCAAATGAAGAAAGGAAATACAATGTGACTTTTGCCTTTCATATTCTACCCACCTCCCACTCCATGTTCTGTACTGCCCAGGAAGGCCCTCCAGAAACAATGGGCAAGGCAGAGGAGGTATGTACAATCTCACATTCAACTATGAAGTCCTACAGTGACCAGACAGGGGGACGTGGACTGAGGTCACCGGGAAAACCTCCATGGGAAGGCTGGAGTCATAGAAAGGCCTAAGAATAAACTTGACCTTGAAAAGCAGGCTATGAATTGTATCTGTTGATTTTCCTTGTCCACATCCATTCACCCTTATTCTCATAATAGGATCCTGATATCCTTTGGGAAAAGACCCCATTGCCTGGCCCTAAGGTGAGCAGAGGACCCAGGCATGGAAAATAATGGGAATCTCATCCCCTTGACTTCTGTGATTAGCTCATTGATGAATACGTTTGTATCCCAAGATGGCCTAATCAGGCCCATCCCCAGGACTATTGCAAAGGAAGCGATCTCTTTCTATAAAGTTGCTCACCTGGTAGCCTGAAGCAGCCAGGGACAGATCATCCAGTGCCTGCTGAAACTGGAGCCAGTAGAGAAGGAAACATAGTCTAGACATGGAGAAATAGACTAAGATCAGGTCGTAGAAAAATCATTTGAATCCCTGACTCCAGCAATACCTGACTTTGATGTCAAGTGGTCCTGGATTTTAAGTTACATTACTCAATAATTGTAGTTTGGGGATTGCTTTTTGGGATTTTGGGTTTTTTTGTTTTGTTTTGTTTTTTTGCTTAAAGCCAGTTCACATTGGGTTTCTTTCATTTGCAGTGGAAAGAGTCCTAACAAAATTGACTCACAAAAAAGAGAAATGGCAGAACAGACATGGAGAACAGCAACTGCAAGGACCTAGGGACAGGGATATAGATCTTCTTCTCAAGCATATACGCTGAGCGTTGTAGAAGATAAGGGACCACGGAGCATATTATAAAAATATCGTGTGATAGGAAGAGGCATTTGGACTTCCCCCCGAACTTTTGAGAAGCAAAATCCAGAGCTGAACGTAGGAAAATACATGCCTAGACCCAAAGGTACCTCATAAACTGGCTGGTCCAGTTGCTGTTCCTCTCATTCAGGGAAACGTCTGCCACATGCCAGATGCTGTACATCTGTGGTTAGCCTTGTTCCTTTAAAGAATAACACAGATTCTTCTCCAGGCGAGCCACACATTTTCATTAGCTGTGGTCGGGGAGGGAACCAGGCTCCTTCAGACAAGTTTCAGCTGACACACTGCTGTGGGGCACGTCTTTCAGGGAAGCTGATTCATCGCCAGTCAATTGGCTGTGGGGGATGTGCACCTGTGTCCTAGGATGACTTGAGGGGGAGGGAGTAGGGACAAAAGACCTTGCTGGGCTTCAGCTGCCTCTCCAGATACTCTTACACTGGGGCCGACACAAGTGTAGCCATGCCCAGCGGGCAACCAGCAGTGGGGTTGTTCAGCTCCTGGGAACCCCCACTGGGGGCTCTTCCTCTGAGTTCTGTCCCAACCAACAGCTGGGGTTGGGGGAGACTGACATCTGGGCTTGATTTGATGCTCCACTTCTCCTCCTCTCAGCCGTCCACACACTACATTCTTCAACCATTGCAGAATGCAAGCTGCTTGAAGATGCTTTGATGGTCAAGGCCCAAACAAAGATAGAGGTGCAATCACATCATGCCCACATTTGACAAGAGAATTCTGCTCCATGTGCTGAGAGAGAAATAGACTGAAAGAGAGCAATATAATGGGTGTTACCTGAGCAACCTGACCTTCCATCCCACTCACAGGACAGATGCTATAGTGAGTATGAGACGGTGTGTATGAATCTGTGGTTCTCACGGTAAGTCTCGGATCCTGTAGGCCTCTCACTGTATCGACAGCTTGCCTGGCTGAGTATACCATCATGCATTGCTTAATGATGGGGATTCGGACTGAGAAATGTGGTGCTTGGCACATTCATCATCATGCGTATATTACAGAGTGCACTTATACAAACCTAGATGGGAGAGCCTACTACATACAATCAATAGGCTGTATGATCAAGCCTATTGCTCCCAGGCTGCAAATCTGTATAGCATGTGACTATACCAAATGCTGTAGGCAGTTATACACAATGGGAAGTATTTGTGTATCTAAAAATATTTAAACATGGAAAAGATACTGCAAAAATACAGTATTATAATCTTACGGACCATCATCATACATGTGGTTTGTTGACTCAAACATTGTTATCACCCACATGACTGTATTTATCAAAATAAGTAGAACTAGGTGTTGGAATAAACAATGCCGAAATCTAAATGGCATAACACAATAAAAGCTGATAGTCTGCCCACTCTTAAACGGTGAAGTGAATCCAGAGGCTCTTGTTGGTGGCTGTGCTCTGAGCAATAATGGAAGGACCCAGGATCTTTCATCTACAACGTTGCCCTATTGAACACCCTGGAAGGGGTTGAAAGCTACCAGTGGTCAGATTCTCCAGAAGCAGACTCTCAGATGGAGGTCAGAATGCAGGACATTTGGGGATTAGTGCCTGTGGAAGGGAGATAAGGATGCAAAACTGGGTAGAGGGAAAGGCTGAGTTGCCCCACGATCCCCCAAAATGGTTTCTGCCAACTCTCTGGAAAGTATGGAGCTAGTTGTCCTGAGATAGAGCAAGGTGATGATGCCATTAAACCTTTATGTGGATAAGTCATTGGATGCAGAAGAGGACCATCTCCCAGCAGCATTCCCAGCAAACGAGGAAATAAGTTTTTCATCACTAACGTGAGATCCAGGTGACCATCACAGCATCCACCAAAAGAGGACTGAAGGAGGGGCTGACAATCTTGTGGTACGTAATTTAGGTAATTAAGGCTTGGCAGTTCATGCCATCACTGTCACAACTACTCTGCTGTTGCACGTGAAAGCAGCAGCCACAGGCTGTATGCAAATCAATGAGTATGACAACATTCCAGTAAAACTTTATTTACAAAAACAGGCAGTGGGTCATAGTTTTCCAGCGTCTGGACTATAGGATCACAGAAGTATTTAAGGACAACTCTAGAAGTGACTTTGGTCATTCCTATCCATATTTCGTTGGCCAGAGCCCAGTCACCCAGCCCCAGTTTAACCGCAAAAGGAAAGGAAATCTTTGAGTCGCAGAAGAAAACAAATGGAATTTGTGAGCATCCAGCCAGACTATGCCACAGTGTAATTCTTGGATTGAAAACCATTTTTTTCAACATGATACAGCCCTGAAATATATTATACATTTTTCCATAACTATTGCTAAATAAAATGATAAGCACTTTACCTCAAAGGAGACTTATGAGATTGTCAAGGATACTTTCCATCATGTGTGAATTTTGCACCATGCACTGATTTTAGAACCTAATCCTCATGTGTCTATGACATCACACCAAGTGGAGAACACAAGAGCAAAGAGTTGGACAGACCTGGGATTAAAGCTCAGCTCTGGGTGGCCAGGCACATATCCTTCTTGGTCCTCAGTTTGCCCATCTCTGAAATGAGATGGTAATAGTGCACACTTTCTGTGGTTTTTGCAAGGTAAAATGTGCTACAATATACAAAGTGCTTAGTGGTTGGCTCATTTTAAGCACTCAATACATAACAAAGTTAAGAGGAGGTGTGGTTCGTGACCAGCCTGGCCAACACAGTAAAACCGCATCACTACTAAAAATACAAAAATTAGCCAGGTGGGGTGGCGGGAGCATGTAATTCCACCTACTCGAGAGGCTGAGGCAGGAGAATCACTTGAACCCGGGAGATGGAGGTTGCATTCAGCCAAGATCATGCCACTGAACTCCAGCCTGGGCGACAGAGTGAGACTCTGTCTACTCCTCTTGCCCCCAAGAAAAAAGGAGGGACACATAATTGAGGTGATCCAAATCTGCTGTGGTTGAGTGGGTGCGGTGGCTAATGCCTATAATCCCAGCCCTTTGGGAGGCCAAGGCAAGAGGATTGCTTCAGTCCAGGAGTTTCAGATCAGCCTGGGCAACATACTAAGACCCCCATCTCTATTTTAGAAAAGAGCTAGCAAGGCCAGGCGCGGTGGCTCAAGCCTGTAATCCCAGCACTTTGGGAGGCCGAGGCGGGTGGATCACGAGGTCAAGAGATCGAGACCATCCTGGTCAACATGGTGAAACCCCGTCTCTACTAAAAATACAAAAAATTAGCTGGGCATGGTGGTGCGTGCCTGTAATCCCAGCTACTCAGGAGGTTGAGGCAGGAGAATTGCCTGAACCCAGGAGGCGGAGGTTGCAGTGAGCCGAGATCGCTCCATTGCACTCCAGCCTGGGTAACATGAGTGAAACTCTGTCTCAAAAAAAAGAAAAAGAAAAGAAAAGAGCTAGCATGGAGGTGCACGCATTTGGTCTCAACTACTCAGAAGGCTGAGGCAGGAGGATCGCTTGAGCCCAGGAGGTCAAGGCTACAGTGAACCATGATCACGCCACTGCACTCCAGCCTGGTGACAGAGCGAGACCCTTTCTCAAAAAAAAAAAAAAAAAGTCTGCTGTGATGACCTTATATAAGTTGTGGCATCTCCCAGGCCTTGATTACATCCTCTGCAAGAATGCAGATAACCAGGTGGTTCCCCTCAGCACGCAGGTTTGAGATGAGTAAGAGTTTCTGTGGCTCCTGTAATTAAAAATAAATAGAAACTGATAGTAATATTTATCTGATAGGGTTGTTGTGATCATAAAGTTTATCTCAAGGAAAATGTGTTGAAGGCAGATTATGTGCCAGGCAGTAGTTGGCTCTAGGGAAACAAGCATGAATAAGACATGGTACCAGTGATCTACTGTCCCAGAGCTTAGTGGTCACAAACAATGTTATTTTCCACAGCTCCGTGGGTTGGCCAGGTGGTTCTTCCGCTGGTTTCATCTGGCCTCGCTCATACAGCCGCAGTTACCTCGTGGCTGTGGATTGGGCTCCAGGATGGTTGGAAAGCCTGTGTTCCACGACAGTGAGCCCCAGGGAAAAGCACTTCCCCAGCCTCTGAGCGTGTTATGATTGTTGGCATCCCACTGGCCAAAGCAAGTCACATGGCCGAGTCCCAAGTCATTGCAGGAGGGGGCCATATAAGGGCACAGATACCCAAAGGAGGGATTCATCTGGGTCCATTATTGTAACAATTTACTGCAATATCTTATCTGTCCTTAAGAATGCTGCTGTGAAATGTCCATCTTGCCCCTGCTAGATGTATCACTCTCCACAGCCGTCTCCCTTGATATCTCCCAAAGAAGCATTTATAAGATAACTGTGCCTGGTGAGCTTATGCAACATTGCATAAGTCTGACTTTCCACTCAGAGCATCAGACATCATTAGGCTCATCTACATTATTAGGTCACTCCTACCCGCATTCCACTGGCCAGAATCCAGTCACACTACAACCACAAAGGAGGCTGGGAAATGTAATCTTTCTCCAGGTCCCAGAACCGGGGACTGGCACAGCCCTCACAGAGACTCCTATACTAATGCTACTTCTGCCTCCACAATGTCCACACTCTGGGAGGCTCGCAGAGGGATTTCCCTTTGCTGTTTGGCACTACATGGCTTACAGTGTAGTCTGGGGTAAGATGGTGGCGTTCACAAGGGAGATGGTGGCATTCACGGGGGTTGGGCTGCTGACCAGGCCCAGAGTAGGATGGGTTCAGAAGAAGCCAGACATTGTACTAAGGTCCCAAAGTCTTGACATGAGCCCCTCACATGGACATTGGGTGGAACAGCCCTGTAGAGAGTATGTCTCTGCTTATCTTTTGAGAAATGTGGAGAGAAAATTGACCTTATCATTTTTCTAGGAAGGTAGCATTTTTGGGGATGTTCTTCCTCAAAACTAGACGTTGATTAGGACTTGTCTCCTCTCACTACACAAAGGACAAGGTCTCGTTTCTCGGGCTTTGGGTATACCCAGGAAGTATCCCCCATGGGCCCTCCCCTTGCCCTGTCCCCTATGTCTCTTGTCTCTCCTTGGTCCTATAGTAATTCTCCCTCTTAAGATCTTCCCTGGATATATCACTGTACTGCTTTTTTCTTTCAGGGGGACATTTCAACCCTCTTTAAAGAATGAGGGACTGGGAAGGGGCTTCATTGAGTGGTAGAATTAAATAATATGAAAGAAAGCAAGTCCATTCAAAGACCATGGTAATTCAGGCTAATAAGACTCACAGGACACACAGAACAGGTATTTAACTGGCAGACACAATGAACTGCTGGCCCATTTACTTGACCAACAAGCCAGGGTCAGCTCCATAGTCTGAAAGCCCCAGTGTAAAATGAAAATGTGGAACTCAAAAAACGCAAGGAAACAAGACAGCCACCAGAGATGTTAAAATATAAAGTTTTTCCTTTCCTTCCACAGTCTCTCTTGCAACTTTTCATGATACTTTTCATTTGCTATTTAGCATCAATCTCATTTTAAAAGTTAAAATTTTAAATTATTAGCATAAATTTTACCACTCACCTTTATATTATGCAATGATAGTTTTGAATGCAAATATTAAGAGCATTTAACTCATGCAGAATCCCCAAAATTATACAATTACGTAATTCTTATTTCCTAGCTTTTACATGCATGTGTATTTCATTCATAGCAGAACAATAGAAATGGTGCACAAAAATAACGTAGGGTAAGATGTGGTGGCTCACAGTATAATCCCAGCACTTGGAGAGGCTGAGGTGGGTAAGTCACTTGAGGCCGAGTACTCGAGGCTAGCCTGGCCAACATGGCAAAACCCCATCTCTAAAAATACCAATAAATAAACAAAGTACAAAAAAAAATGAAATGAAATAAAACAACTAAGTTTTTTGTTTGTTTGTTTTTTGGTTTGTTTGTTTTTTTTTTTTTTTTGACAGAGTCTCACTCTGACACCCAGGCTGGAGTGCAAAGGTGAGATCTTGGCTCACTGCAACCTCCACCTCCAGGGCTCAAGCAATTCTCGTGCCTCAGCCTGCTGAGTAGCTAGGACTACAGGTGCACACCACCACACCAGGCTAATTTTTTTTTTTGGGGGGGGGTGTTTTTAGTAGAGATGGTGTTGTTTCACCATATTGACCAGGCTGGTCTTGAACTCCTGACCTTAAGTAATCTGCCCGCCTGAGACTCCCAAAGTGCTGGGATTACAAGCATGAGCCACTGTGCTTAGCCTCATTTCTTAATATACATTCATTTCACCAACACTCTCCACCTTCAGCTTAGGGATGAGTAAAGAAGGACTGAAAGGAAAAGTAACTCTGGATTTCCCTCTGTTTCTCTTTCATTCTACACCTTCATTTTCAGTGTAAGAAAGGATATGAGAAGGTTCCTCGGTGTTCACATTTCCTAGAACAACATTGCCTTCTTCTCCTTGTTCAAAGCAAGCTTTGGTTTGAATGGAAAGCATGGCCCCTTGGGGTTGTCATTGTCCCCAGTTATCTACCACAGACATAAAACACTCCCTTGTACTCACTTGAGCCTCACTGAACTCTTATGCCTCACGAGTCTCCCAGAATTTGTGCTCAGGGTATATCACAAATACTATATGCAAATGGGATGGCAAGTAACAGCAGACAGCTAAATCAGGTATATTTCTTCTGCTCACACATATGCACCATTGTGCAACCAAACCAACTACAAAATGTGAATTCAAAGATCAAATTATCAAGAATTTCAAGATGGCAGCAGTAGAGCATTAGACCAAGTGTAGGGAGCTTCTGAGCACAGGGCACATGCCCACGAAGCTAAAATAGTCTTTTGGAAATTTCACAGACACTTCCAACTAAACATGTTCCAAAGTAATATCATGATTGACCCAGAGAGCCACCATCAAGTATCCTCTTGACCTTCTCTTCCCCATTTCAGTAAACAGTTCCCCAAGTTACCCTCTTGCTGACATCACACATCTGGTGCTCATCCCAAATACCCCTCTCTTCTCCTTCACCACAGCTCCTTCCCTCTACCACATTTAATTTATTGCCAAATTCCATTGATGCGTAGCCCCAAAATATTTCTTCAATCTGCCCATTTTCATTTGCCTCCACTATTTCTCATGAAAGCCACCATCAACACTTGCCTAGCCAATGGTAAGAGTCTCTCAGCTGGTCTCCATTCTTCCATTTTTGTCCCCTACAATCCATCTTCCACAAATGTTTCAGAGTGATCATCCTAAAATGTAAACTGACTCCCTTCAACACTTCCTACTGAAATCCCTTCATTCCCTTCATTAACTGGCTCCTTCAGACCCTTGGAAACTCAGCTCAAATACTGTGTCCTCAGAGGGGCCTTCCTGGAGCACCCAAAACAAGGTGGGCTGCCCATATCTGTCCCATGTTTCTCTCTTAGAGAGCCTGTTTCTTTCCTTTACCAGACTTCTCAAACCTGTGACTGAATTTGTGGGTGTTTATTGAGCTACCATTCAAAGAAGACAAGATTGTTCATTCATTGCACTATACCCAGCAACTAGTACAGCATTCAGTCCATGGTAGGCACTCAATTTTTAAGGAATGAATAAGTGGGTTTCTGAAGAATGGAGAAGAAATAGTTGAGACTAACTCCCCAGTCTCTGGCTTAGATGTCAAGGAGCTCATCAAGGCACAAATGAAGAGGAGGAGCTCTAAGGGGAAAATTATTCACTTGGAAAAAGAATGAGCTGATGTGTGTGAGATTTCTTTGTAAACTACAGGCACCATGTAAATGTGCAATTGTAGGTAACAGCACCAACTCCAGTTAGTGTAGCCTGAGGAATGAGGCACTAGAAATAGTCATGCCCGGATGATTTTCATGGACTAGGACTAGCCAGGCAAGGGACACATGGTCAACCCAGGAATCGATTCTAAAGACACAAGGCCCAAGAGCAAGAGTGCAGGGACTTCAGATCATGCTGGAACTGAGAATAAGAAAGTCCTTAGGAAAATAGGCAGAGTTTCTCCTCTCTCTCTCTCTCCCTCTCTCACTCTCTCTCTCTCTCCCTCCCTCCCTCCCTCCCTCCCCGCCTCCCACTCTCTTCTGTTCTTTCCCAGTTCCAGGTTCCCAGGAAAACACTGTGATTGGCACAGCCTTGGTCAGGTGCCCACTCTTAGTTCACTCAGCTGGGACCAGGGGGCAGGAGACGACATCAAAAGCACAGCTTCCAATTAGTATATAAAGCCAGGCAAACTCTCTAAAAGAGATCAACTACAAACTATAACATTAAGGAGTTCAGACCTGGCTGGCATAATGACATGTCAAATGAGTGGTAGGGTCAGGCCTTTTTTTAAATCCCTGAGCACAGAAGGTCAGTCAGAGAAGACTTCCTGGAAGACGTGAGCCTTGTGCGTTTGGCAGACTTTGGATGGAGCAGCTGGGAAGTGTTTCAGGAGAAAGGAACAGCATGAACCAAGGCCGGGGGGGCAGAAAAAATGAAGCAAAATTGGTTATCTCATTTCTCTTCTGATATTCCTCCATGTTGCCTTGTGGCTCTTTATTGTGCAATCATTTTATTTTTTTTGTAAAAATCCATTTGAGGATTTGAAATCTTGCACCTCGCCATCCTCCTGCTCCCTGTTGGGTAGACAACAGTGAGCACCTGGTTATTACTGACATCATTTGTAGCATTTGGGCCACAAGAATAAAAGTACATCCATTTTATGAGAAGCTGTTGAGACCATTTACAAAGATTTTCTAGCACTGTTTTTCAGATCATGCTATTAACCAGTACATTTTTTTAAGCGACATAAATTACAATGGAATAGAACATAGCAGAATTCATTGTAGGCAATAAAGGACACATAGATTTGTGAAATTTTTATTTCAGTTCCATTTCTATGGATGTGTAGGTTATGGGGGAAAATATACAAGAATATTGCACTGAGAGGAACCTGAATCAGACTCTTCCTTTATTAACTTCTCCCTGGGAAATGGCTTTATGAGACAGGCTGAGTCGAAGGGTAAGTTGGAGGGTCAGCGGTATTAACTGGATGCTTTCCTAAGATTTGAAATGTGGATGGAAAAGAGTCCTCCAGCTTTGGGGATTTATGTTTTAAAGATGTGCCAGAAATGTATGGCATGTTAAATATAAACTGCTTCTCTCATCTTCCTCTCCTTCGTCACTCCAACTTCTTCCAACTAAACATGTTCCAAAGTAATGTCATGATTGACCCAGAGCAGCACCATCAAATATCCTCCTGACCCATCGCAATAAAAGGTTCCACAACCTGCCCTCTTGCTGATATCATACGCTTGGTGCTCGTGCCAAACACCCCTCACTCCCTCACCACAGCCTCCTTCTATTCATCAATAGAGCTATCAGCAAGGAATAGTCAAAACAGAAACAGGCTGATATGAAATATTGACACTTGAAGAAAATAGGATTTGCTGTTTCTCAGCTTCAACGTGGATTCTCCTGATGAACTGTTCTTGGAAACAGCTTCACGGTGACTGGTCAGGGCCCTTAAACTCTAAGATACGGAATGTCCAGACTGTCCTTTCACTCATGAACAGACGAACTCAAATCTTCAGACAGCCACACGAAGCTCAGGATAAGTCAGTCCCTGCTTAGCAAGATAAACAAATATTCAGGCTTCCAGCTACTTGGTCAAGTTCTTAGGAGCCTACAGATCTCTCTTCACCCTTCCCCACCCATGGAAAATTGCAGTGTTTGGGTCAGTGCAGCCACTGAACAAATGCCCAGTCAGACTGTGAGCCACACCTTGATCATTTCACTGTGGGAGGTCAGTTTCTTAAGAATCCAACATTAACTTTCCCAGTCCCTCTTTTCTCATTATACAATCCAGCTGTTTCCTGCAGCCGCCTGCTGGGATGACAGCGCTGGGCTGGGCTGGGATGACAGTGCTGTCTTAGCCGGAGCTCAGTTACGAGTCTTCTGTAGCCCTGGCATTTCATATCTTCACCTGCAGAACAGGAGAACCTCTGCTGGCTTCCCCCGCAGAGCTGTGGAGAGGACCAGCGGACATGACTGCCACTTCTTTTGTTAAGCTTCGGGTGGTGGTAATGTTATAAGCCACTCTTCGTGGTGGGAGTGGGGTGGGAGTGGGGTGGGAGTCTGGGGGTGGAGGGGAGGGGAGGGGCCAGGGTAGGAGCTCAAACCAAATGCTGACCCAGTGATACCTTCGCTGTACTTGGCCCTGGGCCCACCCACAACTTTCCCAGCAATCTTGCCGCTGCCACACCTTAAAACCACCCAGCAAGAAAACGGGGAAACTACTTCTCTCAGTAAAGCCCTCAGGTCCTCGCTCTGAAACCAGAGTTTCAGGGAGAGCAGCAAGTGAATAGTGACTCAGTGTTTAGTCTGTAGCACCGTGTGTGCACACGCCGACTTAGCAGGGTCTCGCTGGGCTCCCAAGGCTGCTCGTCTGCATCTGTGTGGGAATGAAGCAAGTTCAAAGGGCATCTGAGCAGAGATGCTGGTTCAGGGAAAGCACGGAGAAGAGGGTGAGGATGAAAAGGTTCGAAAGGCTGCCCTGGGCACGGGGTCAGCCCTGGGATGGGCTGGGGTCAGCCGGGATGGCATCCAAGAAAAGGCCTCTGAAGCCAACATCAGGGTGTTTGGAATGAGAACGCTCCTTCCCAGTGGATCCCTGGAAGGGAATGTAAACAGCACGTGGGCTCCTCGGGGGCTCATGCGTGACCAGAGCCGAGAGGGGAGGACTGCTGGCTCACCTCAGGCTTCTGATCAGACCCCCCACCTCGAACTCTGGGGGTGGCCAGGAATGATACCCCCATGTCGCAGCCATTCCAGAATTGGAAAATGTAATGTGAGAAACATCTGCTCCTCTTTGTGGGAGTAAAAGGGCCTCGGCGTGTGCATCTCTGCTTCCTCCTTATGCCGCCCTCTTCAATCTCTCTTTCCTCTCGACATTTATAAAAATAAAATGTGATGTCAGGGCTTATAAACCAAATCCCAGAGATAACTGGGCCGTGGGTTGAACGTGTGCTTCACTGGATACCACGAAAGCCAGACTGCCCCGGGGGAGGCATGTCCCTGAGAAGAGGGTAGGAAGGGAACAGGAAGCAGAGAGAGAGTCGGAGGTGTGGAAGGAAGCCAGAAAACAAGGAGAAGCCGAGCTCACACCTTGGAGATGTCACCACCTTCTCAGCCCATCTGCCTCTGAGAGATGGCAAGGCTTTGATTTCTCTCTTCCTCACCTTGGAACTTCCTCAGCCCCAGCCGTGCCTTCTGCCTGCATCTTATTTCTTAGGGAGCTTACTGCCAGGACTCAGCATGTCATAAATAATGGTAAAATAAAGAATATCTAGTGGATGTTAAATAGTTCAATGAATCAGGCTAATTAAATGTCTTCTCACTTTCACCGAAAGGGACCAATCACAGCAACATCAGCTGTTCCCTGCTGGCGACTAGCAACTTAAGCCAGGCATTTTGACCAAGATTTGAGTCAAATTGAGCATCTCTAATTATTTTCTTCTACAGTTATGGAAAAGTCTAGCTATTCTCTTAGGTCTTGTCTCTTACCGCCCTGTCTCTAAGTTCCTGGCCATGTCAGCCCATTTACTTCAGTGAAGAACCAGAGATACTGGATGCTGATTACTGTGATGTCTTTTAGGCATACACTATTGATTCAGACACTAAACTGTGAAAAGAGGACAGTGACTTGAACAAAGAGGTCAGTAACTTACTGCTCTGGATGTGGGGGGAGCAAGAGCCAAGATGCTTAATTCACTTTCTTCATAATGCATTATTTTATAATTGCCAGACACGACAGTATATGTTTTATACGTATCTCCTGGGTCCCCCACTAGAGGATGAGCTCCATGAGGCGAGAAACCTTGCCTTTGGGGTTGATTATTCACCACTGTATTCCTATTGTGTAGGGTAGTGCCTGGAACATAGTAGGAATTCAGTGAGTGTTTATTCAGTGGATAGATGGTTGAGTGAATCTCTCTGAGCAGATTAGCTCACGGATGAAGAAGTGAAATATCTAAGCATACAAACACAGTGGGCACAGACAAATAGGCACACCCCCACGCAGAGGGGACTGTGAAGGTTTGTGAGTGAATACGATGGCAGGATAGGAGTTCTCTGGCTCCACCTCCACACACACACACATCCACAGAAATCCAACTAGTAACTGTCCATAGAAAATAAAACCTTCATGAATATCCCAGAACTCTGGAGTAAGGCAGAGATACTGTTTGGGACCTAAGAACTGAGAAAAGCCTCATTTGAAGGGTAAGAGTGATGGTTTCTATTTGACCCCATCAACCCTCCCACCAGCAGGCACTGCAGCACACACAGGATTCCCCTGGGCTCACAGTGGACATTCAGCTTTCCTACCATTCTTGGACTCCTTGCAGGAGGCTCATCCCTGTTTCAGCCCACAGGAAACATTGGGAGTACCAGCAGAGCTACACTATCAGTTAAAAAAAATAGTAGTGGGGCCAGTAGAGACAAGAACCCAGATCTTGTCAATGGCTCTGTATTCCAGCCAACAGTGGAGCCACATAAAAGAGACTACCCAACAGCATAGCTCTGCAGGAAGCACTGCCTACGGCTCTGCAAGCTCAGGTCCCTAGCCAGCTTCCCCACCCAACCTTGATACTCTCCTTAAGTCTTCTCCAGTCTGGGTGGCAAGTGCAGGTCAGTATTTACCCATGGAGGGAGCATCTGGCCCTGTACAACCCAGAGGCTGAGCTGTGATCCCAACCAAGCCCCAGCTCTCCTCAATCCTTCCTCAGGCTAAGAAGCAAGTGCAAGTCAGCGTTTACCCACATATGGAACATCTGACCCTACACAACCTCAGCAGCTGCACAGTGACTCCACCAAGCCTCAGTGTTCTGCTTGAGGCTATGCTAGGCTGGGAGGCAAACCCAAGCCTACACATGTCTGTGGGCATAGCCTCTGGCCCTGGCCACGCCATGTGGCCAAGAAACAACCCCAGTAATATCACCCAGCCTCAGAGCCCAGCACACAGCCCTGACCAGCTGCAGATTCCAAACAACAGTACCACCCAGCCAAAAAAGACAAGCTGCAATCCTGCCCAATTAAAGATAACCACAGAGCCCAGCCAGCAGCTCCACCTGACTACAGAATGCAGCCAGTGGTCTCAACAGACCACAGAGCACAGCCAACAGTGCCATATAACCTCAGAGCACAAGAAATGGCACAGCTCAACTACAGAACCTGACACCAAAGTCTGTCTATATGGGATCACTACCAGCTGGCCATCCAGAATCCAAGGCTAGACTAAAGTAGTAAAGATCTGTCACCACAAAGAACACCTGAAAAGGCCAGGAGAAGTAGTTATTTCCTCAGATGCACAGGCACCAATGCAAGAACACGAGGATTATGACACTATGAAAAGAAACTAATAAAGCTCCAATAATGGACACTGAAGAAATGGAAATCTATGCAATCACTGACAAAAAATTCAGAATATTCCTCTTAAAGAAATTCAGGAAAATCCAAGACAATATAGATAGAAAATTAAATAAAACTTGGAAAACAATTAATGAGCATAATGAGAAGTTTGACAAAGAAATAGAAACAAATATTCTGGAAATAAGAAAAAGAATAACTGAAGTAAAAAAAAATTAAGAGAAAGTGGCAACAACAGATTTGTTCAAACAGAGGAAAGAATCAGTGAGCTTAATATAGGATGTTTCAAATTATTCCAACAGAGGAGCAAAAAGAAAAAGAATAAAGAAGGCCTATGGGAATTATTGGACACCATCAAAAGAATCCGTTTCACATAATAGGAGTTTTGGAAGAAGAAGAGAGAGGAAAAGGCCCAGAAAGCATTTGCAGTGACCTGGAGGAGACTGGAGACTATTATTCTAAGTAAAGTAACTCAGGAATGGAAGACCAAACATCATATGTTCTCATTGGTATGTGGGAGCTAAGCTATGAGGACACAAAGACATAAGAATGATACAGTAGACTTTGAGGACTTGAGGGGAGAAACGGGAGAGGGGCGAGGGATAAAAGACTGCAATTATGGTGCAGTATATACTGCTCAAGTAATGGGTGCACCAAAATCTCACAAATCACCACTTAAGAACTTACTCATGTAACCAAATACCACCTGTACCCCAATAACTTATGGAAAAATAAAATAATAATAAAAAAATTTTTTTTAAAGAAAGAAAATAGTGGCTGAAATTTTCCCAAATCTGAGGGAAATGACAATATCCAGGTACATGAAGTTCAGAGGTCACCAATCAAATTCAACCCAAAGAGGAGCTCTCCAAAAACAAGATAATTAAATTATCAAAAATCAAAGATAAAGAAAGAATACTAAAAGCAGCAAGAGATAAGAAACATATCACATTCAAGAGAGCCCCAATACCTCTGTCAGTGGATCTCAGCAGAAATCCTACAAGCCAGGAGACAATCGAATGATATATTCAAGGTATAGAAGAAAAAAAATTGCCAACCAAACATACTTTGCTTTCTCATAAGATTTAGGTCTCTTGAAAACATGTGAAGTAGATACTGATTTTATTCCTATTTTATGGAGGAAGAAACCAAGGCCTCAAGAGGTTGAGCTACTATCCAAGTTCATACAGTTTGTAAATAGCAGAACTGAGTTTTGAACTCAGTTCAACTAGCTTCCCAAATTCTTAACCACCATGACTGCTTTATCTATTTTTATAGTATCCCAAAACTATTGGTTAATATATTATTATTGATTCAATAATTATAAACATGGTGACCATGTCATGGGTACTTAGTTTGCTAGGCATTGTTCTAAGAGTGTATTCCTTATTTAATCTTACTTATTTAATTCTTATTCTTATTCCTAATTTAGTCTAATCTATTTGCAGAATATATTCCTTTCTGTAAGTGCTGTGGAGTGAGTACTATTAGCCACATTTTGCAGACAAGTAAACTAGGCTAATGCAAAGTAATGGTAGAGCTGGGATTTGAATGCAAGCCAACTAATTCCAACAGTTGGATATCTCCAGCTCCCTCCTAGTATTCATGTCATTAACCATGAGACTGTCTTGGGATTCCTGTTTTGCCTTTGCCTTTGCCTTTGCAGGTTGACTAAATACCTCTTCTACTCTCCATGTTCTGTACTATGTATTTCTTGGGCCCTACGGTGAGGAAGATTATTGGGAAAATACAAAAAAAAAAATGTTGATGCTGTCAAACTCTACCTTTGAGTATGTCTATCAGGGACAGCCTGGCTTTGTGCCCTTCTCTACAAAATCATCAGATGACACTCCCATAAGGACTTTCAAATTAACAGACACTATAAGAATGCTCCAGCTCTGCTAGAATACCCTTGGATGGAAAAACTGTGAACTGGGGTATAATCTCATTAATGAGAAGAATGGCTTCATCAAGTGGAATCTGTTTGAAATCGTCCCTGTAAACAACCCCTAAGTGACAGAAAGAGAAGGAAACATATGCAGAGAAAGAAGTCCAGATGCTAAAGAGAATGCCCATTGGCATGTAGGTTTAGAACCTCCAAATTATATCGCAAGACCTGAAAAAGCCACACAAACAGTTGGAAAATGAATAATTCAGATAGATGCCTCTAGGTATTTTCCAGAAATAAGCGTGTTACACTATTACCATTAGAATCAACATTGTCAGTGTGAGGCTTACACATTAACTGAGCTGGTAAATGCTCCTGCGTATAATTTAAGCAATCAAGGAATGATAGTTATAGCCCCTAACATCTGTATAAATGTATGGTGTGCAATACTTTTTTGCATATATTACTGTATCTTTATCACAATCCATTGAGAGCCACAGGACTTCCATTTAGATATAATAAAACCAACATTCAGATTTTAGGTTTCTTGAATTCAATTCATTGCTTTTTTCTATTACTCTTAAATGCACATAATAATGATAGTAGCAATAATAAATTATACTAAGGAAATGGCCTGGGAAAGAAGATATGCTCCCTCCACAATTCTGCCTGGGTTATGCCTGGTGTATTGGCTTCTTGTACTTTATAGGAGATGATGAAAAATGAGTTAAATGGATGTGATTCCTCCCTTGTTTATGATTGCAGGTTAAATAAGGTAACAGTGCTGCCCATCTAGGGAACATGCACTTATTTATTCATCAATACAAGGATATAGGTCTTTGCTACCACATAAGAAACTTTTGTGCAAATTACCAGAAGATGCCTTGCCCACTGAACTGATGGAATACCAGGTAAAAACACAACTACTAAGAAGCACAGCACTGGTCAGATTTTAGCTCCCACTTTCCCTGTAGGTCAGGAACACTGTCCAGTGCACAAATTGCACAGCCAGAAGCAGAGACTCACCCTCTAGGGGAGTAGACATGTATAAATGTTATTACTGCAGTGTAATGAATATCATTAAAAGAGATTTGAGAAAGCCACTACAAGAGGTAGTGAAGACAGTGGAGGTCTGTTTACATTTTCATTTTCAATGCTATCATTAATGTTTGAGAGAGCCCAGCTCATACCGTCCATTTTCCCTGCTTCTAAACCAATTGAAAGATAAAATGTTAAAAGAAGATAACATTAGAGAAAGGTCTATGGCCAAGTAAACGTCTTCATAAGAAATCCCAGAATCAGACCAACTTACCCACTTGGTCAGTTGCAAGCAGTGTTGGGTTGTCACTGGCTCTACATTGGGAATGAGCCACGTAAAATTCAACTTTTGCAGAAGCCAAGCAGAATGTGTTTCCTGCCAGGTGGATTATATAACAGAGAAAAGGGGACGAAGGGTTTTCCCATTCCTAGCTCCTTTTCCCAAGTTTACCAGTCAAAAATGTACTTCTTTTCACCTGGGAGGAATGAGGAAAGACAGAGAGAATGTCCAGCAGCCATACAATGGCAGAGCTCCTCCCACATGGAAGGAAACTCTGGGTCTGGGGAAGAAGCCCACCCTATCCTCAGCCCCACTTGGTTATGATGATGTTATCCATTTCTATCCCCAGCACTCAACCATGAGCAGGAAATAGGTCTGCTTCTCTCTCATCTCCAGCATCTGTCACAGTATCTAGCAGGCACTCAACAGACGCTTGTTGAAAAGTAATGATTACACACTGACTAGTAAAGACCAGAAAGGCTTCTAGAAGGGAAATGACACTTGAGTTAAGCCTTGAAGAATCAGTAGCCAAGAAAAAGTGATTGAGGAGAATGGCACCATAGTTCAACAGGGATAGAAGGGTCTGTGACAAGCGAAAAACAGGAGATTGTAAAATATCTAGTATGTCAATCAAATGGGTTATTGGAATGCAAAGGGAATTAAGCAAGGATGAATCATGGAATAATGGAGTAAGGTCAGAGTTACCACAACGGCAATTGCAATTTCCCATATATGCCTCCTCCAAACCTCCCATTTAAATCCCATTTAAATGGAGATGGATCAGAAGAGAAAAACATCTTCAACAGAGCAAAACAAACGAGAAGCAAAGATTCAATTAGAAGAAGTTCTGCTGACTTCTTTGTGGGAGGGGGTCCACTGGAAAGCACATTCTGGAGTCTTATCTCTCATGCTCCACCTTGAACCAGAGCACCAGAACCCTCAAAGCCAACTCGCTGACTCATTCACACTGTCTCTCCAAACTACCCAGAAACTGCCTTTTGAGATAGCCAGATCCCTGATCCTCACTTCACCCTCATCAGCTTCTCCATCTGCAGATCATTCTAGAAATACTATTCCCAGCATTAACATGGCACCATCTCTGGATACGTGGGTGTGTTGCAAAGAAAACAGTTCTGAAAGGAGTGCAAGCAGGAAGGAGGGGCAAGAAGGTGGGAGGAATTTCTCAGGGCCTTTGCTATTCAAAGATTACATCAAAAATGCCCGAATTCAGAGAACACATCAGTGGGAGCAGATGACCACCTTGTCGAGGCATACCCACACTTGAAGAAGGACACATCTGAGCTTTGGGCTTACATCCCAGAGGAGGGGCCTCCTGGTAACCTGGTGGACAGTAAGTGGCACTAAACATGCTAATTTCTCCAGCCCTCTCTACTGGCAAACTTGAGGCTAGGATAGATGTAAAGGTCTCCACGGAAGGGTCAGCAAACAGAAAGAAAATCTATATATTTTTGAAAAGATTCTGCAGCTTAACGGACAGAATAATCTTTTGAAGACTAGAAGTAAAACAACGCTCTAATAATAATTTTCTACAAGAAACACAGTGTTTAAAAGACATGTATCTGCTTGGCAGCCTTATCTTCACAAGAGGACAGAAGAAGCAGATGAACTGAGATGAAGACAAAGTGCAACCACAAAGGAAGACAACTGCTGCTTCATCGGCCATGGATTCGGCACCTACCATGTGCCAGGTGCTGTCCTAGGCATTGGGATATGGGAGTGAAACGAAGCACGTACAGATCTCTGCCCCATGGATCTTAGCAGGGGGAAACAGACAACAAACAAGCAGGATGAATAAGGAAGTTCTTTAGCAAATTAAAAGATGATCCTTACCATGGGAAAAAAAGTGGGGAGATAGCGGAAATAGAGCAGGTAGAGGATGAGAAATGCCATGTTCTGAAGGTACATTTTGTAACTTGTATTAGGGTATTTAAGGCAGGCCAGACTGAGATGGTGGCATTTGAGGAAAGATCTGAAGGCGAGGAAGCAAGCTTATGGGCATATGGGAAAACAGTGCGTCAGGCAGAGGGAACTGCTCACGCAAAGGCCCAGGGGTAGAGGGTGTATCCGGCATGGTTGGAGTGAGTAAGGGAGGAAATGGCAACACAGGGTGAGGAGAGGTCACACCATGAGGTCTTAGAGGCCCTTGTAAGGCTTTTGACTTTTTCTTTGCAGGAAATAGGAGCTCCCAGGGTTTTAGGGACATGTGTCATGATCTGATTGGTTCTTTTAAAAAAAATTACTTGCATGTATTATCTCATTTAATTTATACAGCAAACATATGAGACGTGAAATTATCTCCATTTTATAGATGAGGAAACTGAGGCCCAGAGCAGATAATAAATTTACCTAAAATTACTGATTTTGTCATTGTTCAAGGAAAGATTTGAACCCAGGAAGGGAGATGGGGAGATGTTGGTAAAAGGGCACAGAGTTTCAATTATAAGATGAATAAGATATGGGATCTAGTGTACAGCATGGCAACTATTGTTAATAATACTGTACTGTGTTTCTGCCAGGCACATTGGCTCACACCTGTAATCCCAGCACTTTGAGAGGCCAAGGTGAGTGGATCACCTGAGGCTGAGTTCGAGACCAGCCTGGCTAACATGGTGAAAAGCCATCTCTACTAAAAATATAAAAAATTAGCGAGTCGGGGTGGCATGCACCTGTAATCCCAACTACTTAGGAGGCTGAAGCAGAAGAATCACTTGAACCAAGGAGGCAGAGGTTGCAGTGAGCCGATATCGCACCACTGCACTCCAGCCTGGGCAAAACAGCAACAGTCTGTCTCAAAAAATAAAATAAAAATAACAATAACAATAATAATAATGCTGCGGGTTTTGCTTGAAATTTGATAGGAGAGCAGATGTTTAAGTATCATCCTCATCACACACAAACATACACACACATGCACACACGCAGTAATGATGGATGGTGATAGATGTCCTAATTAAATGTGGTAAGCATCACACAATGAATTGACATATCAAAGCATCACCTTATCTGTCTTCAGTATACAGTATAGCATTTTTATTTGTCAAATATTTTTAAATTATTAAAAGATTAATACAAACCTTTTAGAACTTATATTGTAAATCAGAATACTTTTCTTATAAAGTGTTATAAATATTATAAAATGTTAATTCTCAAAATCAGCAGGAACTGCAGAGTTCACCAATTTAGGCTTTCAGAGGGAAACCTCAAAATAGATTTTGAGCTCAAAATGCAATTTCAAGGTAACTCATCATTCTTTGATGGTTCTGAACCTATTTCCTGAACACTGGCTTTCAAATACGAAAGGCAGATCTGAGCTAGACAGAAATCAGAGGCAATTATTCAAAGATGAAGAATAAAATGAATTCATGTATTGACAGCTCCGAGTAGAACTGAAAACTCTCTAAAGTAATTAACTAAAAATTACTTTATGGTAATATGGTATTTTCAGTTAATATTAAAAGCATCAGTTCCCTGATTCATAAATTTTACTGCTGAGATTTTTGGTACACAAATATTAGTATTGTGACATATTCCTAGCATGAGTCTCCACTGACTCTAAATGGGTCACTCTGGGTGCTGTATTGCAGCTTAGACTATGGGGGTCAAGGATGGAAGCAGGAAAAACAGTTTGGGAGACTATGCAGTAACCCCAGTGAATGAAGACAGCAGCTCAGGCCAGGACGGGAATAGCAGAGTAGGGAAAATGGACATATTCTGAACATATCTGAAGGTAGAGTCAACAGGATTTCCTAAGGGATTGCTATGGCGTGTGAGAGAAGGGTGAAGGGTGTATCCAACGTCTTCGGCCTTGGCTGGGCACAGTAGTTCACACCTATACTCCTAGCACTTTGGGAGCCCAAGGAGGGAGGACTGCTTTTAGGCCAGGAGGTTGCAATCAGCCTGGGCAACATAGCAAGACCCTGTCTCTACAAAAACATTTAAAGAATTAGCTGGTTACACTAGCACATGCCCGTAGTCCTAGCTACTCAGGAGCCTAAGGTGGGAAGGACGCTTAAGCGCAGGAGTTTGAGGCTGCACTGAGGAGTTTGGGGTACATCACTGCACTCCAGCCTGGGTGACAGCGTGAGATCCTGACTTAAAAAAGAAAGTTTTTGGCCCAATCCACCAGAAGGATGGAATTTATACCAATTGACTAAGCTGAGAGAAACCTTGAGGGGAACGGGCTGAGGATGAAAATTGGAAGTTCATTTCTTAATATATTACTTTTGAAAAATCCATTAGACAGAGATGTTGAGTACATACTTGGATGTATGAGTCTGGAGTTCAGATGAGAGGTCTGGGATGGAGATGTGAATTTCAGAGTTTTCAGCATATGAATGAAATTTAAATCCATCTATGAGGCTGGATGGGATTATCAAGGGAATGAGGGTAATGGAGAAGAGGACCAAGTCCAGTTATTAAGGCTCTCCAAAAACAACAGAGGGAAAAGCAGCAAAGGAAACAGAGGAGTGGCCAGAGAGATAAGAGTAAAACCAAGAGGGTGTGGTTCCCTGAAAGCCAAGAGAAGTATTAAAGAAGGAGAAAGTGATTAGCTGTGTATATGCAACTGATAGGTCAAGTAAGATAAGGACTGAGAATTAACCATAGGATAAGGTCTCAGGTTAGGCACTGGGGATCAGAGTAGCAGAAGCCCAGCTGGAGTGGGCCTAAGAGAGAGTGGAAGAAAAAGAGAGAATTTTATTTCAAAGGGAAGCAAAGAACGGCTTTGGGGAAATAGAGTCTCAAGAGGTTTGTTAGTTTTTACAGTGGAAAAGATAACAACATATGTGTATGTCTGTGGGTTTAACCTAGTAATAAGCAAAGATTGGTAATTGATATGGGTTGGTTGTGTCCCCACCCAAATCTCATCTTGAACTGTATCTTCCACAATTTCCACATTTCTTGGGAGGAACCCAGTGGGAGGTGATTGAATTATGGGGGCAGATCTTTCCTGCACTGTTCTCATGATACTGAATGAGTCACACAAGTTCTAATGGTTTTAAAAATGAAAGTTTCCCTGAACAAGCTCTCTCTTTGCCTGCTGCCATCTATGTAAAATGTGATTTGCTCCTCCTTGCCTTTCACCATGATTGTGAGGCCTACTGAGCCATGTGGAACTATAAGCCCATTCAACTTCTTTTTCTTCCCAGTCTTTGTCAGCAGCCTGAAATTGACTAATGCAGTAATATAGGAAAAAGATGGAGAATTGCTGGAAATATCCTTGCGTGATTAGATTTAGAGTAGTGCATTTACAGTAAAAAGAGGGCAGGCAAGGAGGGTGGGTGTGGGTGCTGATTAAACATGGATGGGAGGGTAGAACTGTCATGGAATAAGATTGGATATGAACATGGAAACATGTTAAGGTACTTATGAATAACCATTACACACATTTTAATTCAAAGCCCCAAACTACACTGAAAGGTAACATTTACATAGTTTTACAAAAAATAATAATAATAATAATGATGATGATGATGATAAGATGAAAGATAAACTAAAATCTTCATGAACCAGGAGAGTAAAAATTATCATTTGGCCCTCAACTCTGATAGTTAGAGAAATATAGGTTTCAATACATATTTTATGATCTCAAAGACAACTAGATGAAGACAACTAGACCATAGTAGAATTTAAAACAGAATTCTTAGCTTTCAAGTCACTGCTGAAGGTAAGTAGTAAACAAAATCATCTATAACTCCTAGAAAAATGAGGGAGAAGGAAATAGGAATACATAAAAATCAGAAAGCATAAAATAACATATGTGATACCAAAAATGTAAGTTGTATAAATAAAATGTGTTAATTAATTCTATTAAAAGTCATAGACTTTGAGTGTATAAAAACGAAAAACAATGTTTAATTACATGCTGCTTATAAGAGATTCACCTAGAAGAAAATAGCATAAAACAGTTAAATATAAAAAGTAGATAAACATCTGACCAACTGATTTGCAATGCTTCAGCAAGGGCAGGCAGGAGAATAGATTCATGATCTTAGTTTGACACCATGGCTTCTAACTCCAGGGAAAATCATAAGCAGACCCAGTAAAAATCGAACTATCATGGTCATTATTCCATCTCCATCTCTCTCCTGGCTTTTTTCTTTGATTCCTACTGCTAGTGTGCCTCTTACATACTCCCAGGATCCTGACCTACCTGTGGTGTGTTAGGTTTACAGTTGAAGCTAGAACATTCTCTGACTTAGAATTTGACACAGCCCTATTTGTGTACAAGCCCTTTTTTGCCACAAAGTATCAATGAAGTATGTAGAGGTTGTCCAGCCCTTGCTTTTTTCCCACACATTCCTCATGTTTTACTTTGTGAAAGCTGATTTGACCTCTAGTTACTAACCTGCTAGATAACATTGTTCAACCCAGAGCCCCTGTGTCCTCAGATACACAGGCAGACAGGAACAAAGAGAAGGCCAGGGTATCATAGCCATTACAGATAATGCAGAACGCAAAGCAAAAGTACGTTGTGTGTGGGACAAAGAGGGTCATTTTTAATTGATACAAGGTCAACTCCACTGGAATGAAGTCACTAATTTTTATGGACCTAGTGACAGAGCAACACATTGATAAAAACTGCTACTGTATCATCTCAGCTGCCCTCATTTCTATTTGTATTGTGACAGCCTCCCAGCTAGTCTTGTGGCCTCCCATCTTGTCCCCTCTCCAATCCACTCTCACCACTGAAGCCAGAAAGAGATTTTTAAATGCAATCTGACCCTGATAATAACCTTAACTAGTTCCTATTCCCTTGGTATAAAAGGCTAAGCACCTGACCATGGAAAAGTCCTGTGACCTCCCCCAGCCTCATAGCCCACTAGCTCCTGCAGCAAACCTTTCCTCTGAACTACAGGCGGTTATCAGAACCCACTACCCTGGTTTTTGCTTCCCTACCTTTGTATATTGTACGTTTTCTGTCTGCAATGGGCTTCCCCAGTCCATTCTCCCAGCCTTTGTTTGCCTGGAAAATTCTTTCTCACCCTTCACAACCCATCAGGGACATTTTCCCTTCTAAAGATATTATCTAATGCACCTTCGGCTGAGTTAGGGGCCCTCTTCCCTTTGCATCCCCCATCAGAGCACCCAGCATCTGTCTTTCAGCTGCTTGTTCATTAGTGTGTAACATCCACTAAGCTATGGGTGTCAGGCTATGACAACAGAGGTTATACCTTATGCTGTTCCCCTGGGAACACTCAGCATCTATTAATAGCACCTGTGCCTGGCACATGCTAGGCCTTTATAAATGTCTTAGAGTGAATGAATGAATGAATGAATGAATGACTTAGAAGAGGCAAGGACAGGGAACTGGCAAAAGGTCTTCAACAGAAAGAAATGAGTAAGACCCCATTAGGGAGTAGGGCAGAGTCAGATGCTGAAGCCCTCATGTTCTCTTGAGTGTTTTGTTGTTGTTGTTGTTGTTGTTGTTGTTGTTTGTTGTTGTTGTTGGAGAGTCAGAGGAGGGGTCCTGACTTCTGAAAATCTTCTAGAATGAAGAGGACAGACCCTCAAAGGGATGGAGCTAAGCTAGAACGGTCTAACCAATGAATCAAGAATGTGAAATCAAGATGCCCTGAAAATCCAGGAAGTCTGGTCACTTGTCTCCGTAACCTACATGAGACAAGCCAAAGCCATACCCAGAATGAGGCTCCAAAATTTAAAAGCACTCCACTGGAGAAGCAGAGGTTAAATAGCTAAGCAGCCTTTTCTACTTCCATTTCTCCTTTCAGGAGACACGAGTCATTTGTGAGGTTTGCAGATTTGAGGGAAAGCAGAAATCCTTGAGTATTCATTGGGTCACTAAGGACAGGTTCTGTCACTTTGTGAGCACCATCACTGCCATCGAGGATCATAATTATGGGGCATCCAGGGAACGCTAGCTGCAGGAAAGCTTCTGCTCCTTCTTAAGGCTAAAAGAAACCCACATACCTAACCTCTGCATTCCCCAGCAAGCCCTGCTCCACCACCTTCCTTCCTCTGTTTCTCTCCCATCCCTACCTCCCTATACACATGTGCATGTGGGTATGCACACAGACACACATACACGTGTGTGCACACACAAAAAACACACCCAGCCCCAGTCCTTCCCAACTCACAAACAGCTGTGTTCTCATAATCAGACTGATACGAGGTCTATTTATTTTGGGTTAAAAAGAAAATGTTTATAATTCACAACGTCAACAACTGGTTTCCTAGCAACTTCTTATATAACTATAGGGAGATGATCTTAATCTTCTGTCTCTTATTCTGAATCTCTCCCTTTCTCTTTCATATTCTCTCCCTACCACTGAAGATTTTTCTTTTTTCCGTTTTAAGTAACAAAACATTTTGAGAGTTTGATAAACACTGGTACTCTCTCTCTCTCTCTCTCTCTGGGAAAATACATGTAAACACACACATGTCCCTCACAATTCTGTGTATATAATTCAAGGACTTCACAGAGTCCCTGAAATCTGCCCATAAAATCTGGCCCATAACCCTGTTCTACACACAAAGGAATATGCCATTTGGCTGATATCTCTCCTATCCAGGCAAGGAAAAAAAAAAAACGGTTATTCCTCAAAAACTTTGACGAACTCAGCTCACTTTAAATGACCTCCTCCATCCCTCCCTGATATCACACATTCTAATCTCAAAGTATTGCCAGTCCTGACCAACAGGATCTGATCTGGCTGCCTCTCCCTGTGTCCCCCTAAAATGAAGGAAATGTGAACACATTTTTACGGCAGCCTGAAAAAGATGTCACCAAGAAGTTAAGGCACCTTCAAAGACTTCCAAAGTTTTGGGGGTTTCCTTACCAGGCTTCCCTTGGTGAGAATCAAGCCACCACTAGGCATTGACCATCTGTGAATGCCTAGGAGCTATGCATCGGCCATGTACAGATGCGAGCTGCCCTCCTCTTCTTCACCCCTTCCCACATCCCAAGGTTGACTTCAGTGCTTCATGAGGCCCAGGGGCCTCATAAATGTCAGCTGGTCTAAGGATAGCCTTATGTTCCTGATCATTCAATGTCATTAAATTGAAGCATCTTCTTAATCAAGTCATTTATAAAATAAGAAACAATGGAACAAAGGAAGATATTAAAATTCTTATTTAGTGTTTATTATGTGCCAAGCACAGGGTTAGATGCTTGCCCTACCTATCCTTCTGTAGTTTTCACAAACAACCTTCTAAGGTATAATTTTAAAATGTCAGTATGGTGTGGTGACAAGAGGCAGCCTTTAGAGACAGAGCAACTGGATTAGAATCTCATCTCTACTATATATCAGCTGTGTGACTTTGGGCAAGTTACTTAACCTCTCTGTGCCTCATTTTCTTCATCTGTAAAAGGAGGATAATAGCGTTTTAAAAATACCTCTGTCATAGAGTTTTCATTAGGATCAAATGAGCCACTACCTATAAGGCATTTGAAGAAACCTCTGGCAATAGTAAATGCTCAATACATGTAAGCCACTCTTTCCATTTTACAGATTAGAAAAGTAAGCCTCAGATGGGTGAAGTGACTCTCTCAAGTTCACACTCCCAAACTGCATATCCAACAAGTAATCTTAAGGCCTGGGATTATGGCCACTCTGTGATGCTTCCAAATATTCTTGAATGCCAAACTCTTTGAAATGATCACCTTTTTAAAATCAGTATTTAGGATGCAGTATCATTCCTGCAATATTCCTACTGAAAACACAAACCACAATCTACCTATAAGGAAACATCAGATAAATCCAAATGGGAGGACCTTCTAAAAAATAATTGGTCCATACTCTTGAAAAAATGTGTAAGTCATGAAGCCTTCCATATTGAAGGAAACTAACAGAGATATAAAAACTAAATTCAACACCTGATCCTAGTTTGGATCCAGAAGCTGAAACATGGTTTTTCATTTTGATCAATTGGCAAAATTTAAATAAGATCTATGTTAGTTAATAGTATTAGTAATAGTTTTATTGCATAGTAGTTATAGTTAATAGTATTATATTAGTATGCATTGCCTGATTTTCATTATTGCAAAAAAAATTCTGGATTCTTAGAGAAAATCTATACCAAAGTATTAAGAGGTGAAGGGATATTATGTCTACAATTTCCTCTTGAGCAGGTCAGAAAAAGAAATGCTAACATGTATACAGAGGGAGAATAAGGCAAATATGGTAAAAATGCTAACCTTTGGGAGATGTAGGTAAAGAATATTCAGGAATTCTCTGTGTTATTCTTGCAATTTTTTTTGTAGATCTGGAACTAACTCAAAATAAAATTTTTTTTAAAGAAGAAACACAAAAAGTCTATCTCTTCTCCGTCCATGTATGCCCCTCAGCATACAAGGTGTGGAGCAGAATTTCTCCATGTTTTTGCCTACAAGAGACTGCTTCATTCCAGAGAAGGCTTCCTTGTTGATGCTAACACAGCAGAATTTGCTTTTCTAAAGAAGAAAATCCCCCTAAACCATCAATTAATCCTTTTATAGAAAAAGAGAGACATTTTAAAATTGGAAGACACTGTTCTCTCTTGTTTAAGAGGACACAGCAATTCCTCATCTTTCCCCACTTCTGAAAAATGTCCATCCATGGTTACACTCATCATTTGACACCCACTCACAAGACGCTTTTTTGTCTGCCAGATTTTCATAGGCTTCTAAAGAATGCAGTGAATTTGCTGTTGCTGAATGTATTTCATTTGCACAGAATTCCTCACCCCTTTTCCTCATCTATATTTTCATCATCTGTGCCCTTTTCTCCAATAGGCCACTTGACAGCAGAACTAGAAAGGAAGAGAAGGAAGGGCAAGGACTGGAGGGGAGTCTGCCGCTCATTCAGTAATGAAGCACTCATTTAATGAGCACCTACTATGTGCTGCCAACTGGGTCAGAGACCCAGCAGGGAAGAAGGCAAGCCCAGCTCTGCCCTCACAGAGTTTTCACTGAGAAAGATAGGCATGGAGAATGTTGCACAAGTGGGAGGTACAGGGTGCTGGGGGTAGGTTGAAGGGAACCAATTTACTCTGCAGAGGTCACAGAAAATCCTAAGCCTGAAGGATGGCCTTGTGTCAGTTAGGTCAAAGGAAGTTGGAGAGGGCAAAGGAAAAAAAATGGTTTTCACTCATATAAATAAATACCCATACTCTCTTTAAAGAACAAAACAAAAATAATAGTACTGTCCGTGGAATTGTAAAATGGTACAACCACTGTGGGAAACAGTACGGAGGTGCTTCAAAGATTAAAAATAGAATGATACGGTTCCCATCTGTGTCCCCACTAAACCTCATGTTGAATTGTAATCCCCGTGTTGGAGGTGGGATCTGGTGGGAGGTGACTGGATCCCAGGAGTGGAGTTCTCATGAAAGGGTTAGCACCATCCTCTCAGTGCTATTCTCATGACAGTGAGTGACTGAGTTATTGTAAGATCTGGTCGTTTAAAAGTATATAGCATCTCCTGCCTCTCTCCCTCTTCCTCCTGATCTTATCATGTAAGATGCCTTGCTTCCTCATTACCTTCCAACATGACTGTAAGCTCCCTGAGGCCTTCCCAGAGGATGATACCACTATGCTTCCTGTACAGCCTGCAGAACTGTGAACCAACTAAATCTCTTTTCTGTATAAATTAACCAGTCTCGGGTGTTTCTTTATACCAGTACAAGAGCAGACTAATATATAGAACTACTTTATGACATCCACAATCCCACTTCTGGGTATATCACCAAAAGAACTGAAAGCAGAATCTCAAAGAGATACTTTTGTGCTTGTGTTCACAGCAGCATTTGCATACCATAGCAGCCAAAAGCTGGAAGCAACCCAAGTGTCCATCCATAGATGAATAGATCAACAAAAAGCGGTTTATACATAGACAGTATAAATCAGACAATATGGAAACAAACGGGTGTGGCTGTGTTCCTATAAAACTTTATTTACCAAAACAAGCCGTTGGTTAGATTTGTCCTATGGGCTATTGTTTGCCCTAATCCAGGGGTAGATTAGGCAACAGAATACTCTTCAGCCTCTAAAAGGAAGGAAATCCTGTTACATGCTGCAACATGGAGGGACCTTGATGACATTATGCTAAGTCAATCACAAAATAAGTAAATCACAAAAAGATGAATATTATATGACTTTCTTATGGGAGGCACCTAGAATAGTCGAATTCATAAAGACATAAAGTAGAATGGCTGTTGCCAGGGACTGAGGGGCAGGAGAAGGGAAATCATTGTTTAATGAATACAGAGTTTCAGTTTTACAAGATGAAAAAGTTCTGAATATCTATTTCCAGCAATATGAATACATTTTAATACTTAACGCTACTAAAATATACACTTAAAAATAGTTAACATGGTAAATTTCATGTTATGTGTTTTTTTGTTTTGGTTTGGTTTTTTTGAGACGCAGTATTACTCTGTTGCCCAGGCTGGAATGCAGTGGTGCGATCTTGGCTCACTGCAACTTCCACCTCCCAGGTTCAAGTGATTCTCCTGCCTCAGCCTCCCAAGTAGCTGTAATTCCAGGCACCTGCCACCATGCCCAGCTAATTTTTGTATTTTTAAATAGAGAAGAACTTTCACCATGTTGGCTAGGCTGGTGTTGAACTTCTGAGCTCGTGATCTGCTTGCCTCGGCCTCCCAAAGTTCTGGGATTACAGGCATGAGCCACCATGACTGGCCCTCATGTTATGTTTTATTACTACAATTTTAAGAAGGAAAAAAAAAACACCGATCACTGAATTCCTACCCAGATCCAAGTAATCCCCGTCAAACAAAACATTCAGATAGATGATGAAAATAATGATGGCTACACATCAAGTGCCCTAGTATTCTTCTGTGTCTGATTCAGCCACAAGTAATAGAAAAGTGGCTTCAGCAATAAGGAATTAAGACAGGTATTTGTAACTAGTTCATCCAACATGCTGGATTCAGTAAGTGTTAAGCAGATGACACATTTAGTCTTTCAAAACTTCACTAACAGCTCAAAGCTCCCCACCCTCAAACTGTGAACCCCTGGATTAGGGCAAAAAATAGCCCATAGGAAAAATCTAACCAACGGCTTGTTCTGGTAAATAAAGTTTTATAGGAACACAGCCACACCCATTTGTTTCCATATTGTCTGTGGCTGCTTTTACATTCATATGCTCTCACATTCACGTGCAGTAGAATGGATAGGTGGAACAGATAGAGTTGATGAGTATTTGTAACAGAGACCCCAGGGCTCGCCAAGCCTAAAATGTCTACTCTTTATTCCCTTTACATAAAAGTTTGCTGATCCTGCCATATATGATAGCTTGGGAATAGTCCTTAGTTTTTCTGATTACTATTAGGTATTAACTAATCATCTCATTTACCAGGTGATAAAAGTCCAGCCCAATCTAATATCAAAAACTCAATTTCTCATCCAACTTAAAGGTTTGTCCTCATATTCCAGCCCCTCCTTGCCACTCATAACATGCTAGGCTGAAGCTAGAAAGCCTTCAGTGAGTAGGGAGGATGGGGTATCTTTCCATTCCATGCTCCAGTTGTCTCTCACTTGCTAATGCTGCTTCTCTGATCCCTATAGGGCAGAACAGGACTAAGAGGAAGATCCTAATCAGTTGGTGCCATTGTTACCTGGCATTGTGGCCATCTGATGGCAGATGGAGACATTTTTGTGGTTATTTTCCTGCTGTATCATTCTTGAGCAAAGATAATCCACCTGCCCTGACCGATTACCACCATCTTCCCCTGTACACCCCACACAGCCCTCACCTGCTTCCGGCTTCCAAGGTGGAATCCTTCCATGATGATCTGGCATGGATTCCCCACCCCTCCCCTGCCACAGAGGCCTCCATTCTTGCTGTTCTGCCATATAACACTCCACCAGTTTCTCACCTTTAAATTTCTCCAGGCCAGAATCTGGCAACTGTCTCTGGGCCTCCCAAAACATCTAGGCATCCCAAAGTTCTCCCAAGGATTCTCAAATTATGCTCACCTCCAACCCAGTGAAGGCCTGGAGCCCACGAGTTTGCATAGCTGCCAGTGTTGGCACAGTGGGGATACATCAGTGTCTTTGAATAATTCTCTTCATCTTAAACCAAGGGAAGGGGGGCCTAAAGAGGATTATTCACAGACAGCAATGGTTCTCAATGAGAGACAGTGCTGTCTCCCTCACCCCCTTCCTGAAGACATTTGGCAATGTCAGGAGGCACTTTCGGTTGTCGCACATGGAGGGGTGCTGCTGGCATCTAGGAGGCTGAGGAGAAGGGATACTGTTAAACATTCTACAATGCACAGCACAGCCCTCCATAACACAGAACCATTGGGTCCAAAATTTTAATAGTTCCAAGATTGAGAAGCCTAGTCTAGGACTTCCCTTGATATGATGTTGGCAGGAGGGGAGAGGTGCCTGCAGGACTAACTTCATGGGCCTTAGTCAAGAATAGAGAAATATCCCATTAGATAGCCTTTGTTATTTGTATTAAGAACTCCTAGGGTCCAATATTCAACATCCTTAAAGAAAAAAACTTTCAACCCAGAATTTTACATCCAGCCAAACTAAG
>NW_016107323.1:3035278-3037897 GCF_001604975.1 Cebus imitator
AAAAAAAAAAAAAAAAAAAAAAAAAAAAAAAACAACCTTACAAGTGCTCTGTTCCCACACCAGCCCTACCAACCAGAATATCCATAATGGAATCCATGAGTCTCTATGTTTAAGAAGTTTCACCCATGATCCTGGTGCCCACCAAAGTCTAAGGATAGCAGTTGTAACACAAATCTTGACCCTCAGCTGAAGAGCTCTGAGCACCTACAGCTTGAAGCCCAGGGATACTGAAAGTCATGCACCTCTACTATTGGTCTAGAGCTTGTGTTTCAAATTAACTACATGGATCCCCAAATCCAGACTACATGTATGCTGCAAACCTAACAACTTAACTCCTTCTTTAGTACTACTACTATAATTGCTAATTACTATTATTATCATTGTTATATCTATTTCTTTATTATCACATTTACTATTTGTTAAACTCTTGCCATACGCTGGGTACTGTACTAAACACTTGACATCATTAGTTCATATAAAGTGAGCTATTGTGGTAGCTCACTTGAACATTGCGGTATAATTTTTAAAATATATCTGGTCTTTGTTCCCAGTTCCAGACACAGAGCTTTAAAAACTCTGGGAATTTCCTGAGTGATAGGAATGTCTTTGTTATGCTAATGAGGCGGCTCCTGGCAGTTTCTCTAGATAGATGCAGGATGGAAGTTGCTCACCAGGAAGACCAATCACGTGATTGCAGAGCTGGAACTTTCAGCACTCCCTTCCCCAACTCTGGAGAGGACAGAGGTACTGGAGACTGAATTCAATCCCTTGACCACTGATTGAACCGATCACACCTACAGAATTGAGACCTCAATAAAAACTTTGAACAGTGAGGCTCTAGGAGCTTCCTGGTTGGTGAATATGTTCCCTGGCTTCCACAGAGCAGAGGCTTCTGTGGTTGGCACCCTTCCAGACCTTGCCCTATGTTCCACTTCATCTGACTATTCATTGCATCCTTTAAAATAAAATGGAAATCATAAATATAGTGCTTTCCTGAGTTGTGTGAGTTGTCCTAGTGAATTATCACACTGGAGAAGGGATCATGAGAGCCCCCACATTTGTAGCCAAGTTGCACAAAAGTATGAGTAGCCTGGAGACCCCAAGTGCAGCTGACATCTGAAGTAGGGGTAGTCTTGTTGGGAACCCTCCCCTTTAACTTGTGGGATAAGACACTAACTCCAGGTAGTTAGTGTCAGAATTAAATTGAATTGTTGGACATCCAGTTGTGGGATAATTGGTGTTGAAATGCACTCATATAATCATATGACAACAGCTTTGTTAAGGGGATTGTTATTCTCATTTTACAGATGAGAAGCTGAGAGACTGAGAGTGGTTTTACATTCCCATGATCACATAGGAGGAGGCAGTAGAGCTCAAATTGAAGTTTAGAACACAACAGAGAGAACCACTCACATTTTGTGTATGTGAATGACACTCCTGCTGTTGTTGTGTCATGCAGAGCCCTATAATCACTTCCTTAGTGTTTGCCAAACTTGTCTGATCAGACTCACCTGGGGCATTTATTAAAAAGAGGGATTCCCAGGTCCCTCCTCTGAAGTTTCTGATCCAGTATGTTTGGGGCGGTGCCTGGGAATTTTTATTTTTAACAAGCTCTCCAGGTGATTCTGACAATCAGGCAACATTTGCAAACACAGCACTGTACTGCATCAACCAGCCTTCTTGCTTGGATATATCAATCTACCCTATAACCCAGCCCTTCTATTGCCCAATTTCTTGGAGCATCTGATACATTCCTGTGCAGAGACTCTGAAGAGCTGGATATAGCCTTTTCCAATTTCCATACCATCACTTGGCCCTATACTTGGAAGAGTTTTAATGAATCATACAATATGAATCCAACTCAGCATGTCCAAAGCCAAATCCATCAACATCCCTACTCCTGCTTCCTGCTCTTCCTCCTGCATTCTCTAACTTAGTGAATGACCCACCATCCACCTAAACTACCAAGCCAACAATCTTTGGTATATCCATGTTCATGTTCTCTTTCACTCTTTACAACCTGGTCACCATTTCCTAGTGATTTCTACATCCTAAATAATACAAACCAGCTCCTCCTCTTCTTTTCCACTGCTTATATAATATCCCATTCCATTTCCACCTAGACCAGCTTTCTAAAAGGCATTCTGCCTTCATTCTGTGCCCCCTACCCCCCAGCCCATATGTATACCACCCCATAGGAGGAGACCAATCATATATTCTGAAGGTGGTTGCAATAGTATCTCCCATCTCACATGTTCTTCTAGAATCTTGCTACCTCCATCAAGAAATGGGATGTATTTCCCCTTCCCTTGAATATTGGCTCAGTTTTGTGACTGTCTCAACTGACAGAGTATTCAAAGTGATGCTCTATAACTTCTTAGGACAGCTTCTAAAAGATGACTCAGATACCATCTTGCCTACTAGGACACTCACTCTTGACATCTAAGCCCTCATGTAAATAGTCAACTGCTTGGGAGGCCGAGGCGGGTGGATCACGAGGTCAAGAAATCGAGACCATCCTGGTCAACACGGTGAAACCCCGTCTCTACTAAAAATACAAAAAATTAGCTGGGCATGGTGGTGCATGCCTGTAATCCCAGCTACTCAGGAGGCTGAGGC
>NW_016107323.1:3037997-3049118 GCF_001604975.1 Cebus imitator
AAAAAAAAAAAAAAAAAAATAGTCAACTGCCCTGAAATTGCCATGCTGAGAGGAAGTCCAAGCTAGCCTATGCAGAGAGACAACAGGGAACAGCCCTGAGACTACACAAAGAAAGAGATGTCCAACCAATCCCCAGCTTCACCAGCCCTGCATTGGTCCAACTCCAGCCACTGGGTACAACCACATGACAGGCCCCAAACCAGAATTGACCAGCTGAGCCTTTTCCTAATTCCTGATCCAAATACGTTATCTGAGATAATAAAATAGTTGTTGTTTGAAACCAGGAAGTTTTGGCAGTGATTTTTTTTTTTTTTAACGCAGCAATAGCTAAGCAGAACCTTATTTAATAGGTACAATGGCCAGAATTGTACAAAATAATACTATTCAAAATGTAGTCCGTGGGGAGAGTAAACTGTTTGTTACCAAGATTAAGTGGAAAACTTTAGAAAAAATAAATTTAACAATGTTTATTTGAGCAAAGAACAACTCATGAATAGGGAAGCACTCAGGACCAGAAGAGGTGTTGAGAGCTACACTCTGCAGTGTGGGGAGTGAGCTTTTACAGGCTGAACAGGCAAATAAAGTGCAGAAATAACTTGGTTCATTACAGAAAGGCATTTGCCTTATTGGGGCATGATCTGATCAGTTAGATGTCTGTGATTGGCTGAAATTGAGCTATTTGTTACAAAAATATACTCCTTAAATAGGTTTTAGCTTGTTCAAGTACTAAGTTAGGTTGCAGTTTGTTACAAAAACATAGGGAAAGCCCCAGGCTGATGGCCTCTGGTTTATTTTGCTTTGACAACAGTCAGTATGGAAATTGGGAGTATTTAGAATCTTTCAACAGGGTGAATGTATGCTTCTTGAATCTAGTCATTAAAAATGGACAGACCTGGGTTCAAAGAGCAGCCAACTTTTGACTGGTTGATCAGACACAGCCTCTTACAGAAACTGCACTGCACTGAAAGGATAAAAAGGGGTTGTAGGAGGAGAAAGAACACCAGGCAGAGGCAAGAGTATGAAAGGGGTCCCTGTCTAATGCAAAAAAAAAAAAGGCAGCGTGTCCACAGGACTGAAAGAAAGGAAGGTGTCCTTAGACAAGAGCTTGCTTTAGGAATCCCTTTAACTGCAAGCAACAGAAAACCCTACTCCAATGGCTTAAACAAACCATGGTTTGTTTTTCTCGTTGTATAAGAATAGCGTCAGTGACACTCTCATAGCCGCTTGGCACTGGGCAGTTCTGTGCACGTTAGACAGTCCTCCAATTGCTAAAACTTGCAACTTTTAGACTGCCTTCGCCAAAGTCACAGAAGATGTCCCTGCCCTCAGGTGGCATAACTGAGGTGTGTGTCCTACATTAGTCCTGGAGTTCCCAGCAGGACTAAGCTGCAGTTGCGCACAAGGGATTGTACTTAATGACTCACTCTATGTTGGCTTACTTCCCCTCTTTGTCTCATGTTCTCTCTCCCTTATCAGTGTTTCCTGACACTTACCAAATAAACTAATTGCATCCCATGAAGCTAATACAGCGTGAGTGAGATGGAACGTGGTAGGTGATAATGCTGGAGAAAGAAACAGGGATCTGAGAGGCAGAGCGGCAAGGACTTGTCTGAGGAAGACAAACACTCCTGTAGCAGAGCTGAAATGAGACCCTGCACTTGGGATAGCAAAAACAATCTTGGTGGCTCTTCCCACAATGGCTTTACCTGAATTCTTACTTCTCAGCACTTACTCTCATCAAGCAGCACCCGTCAGAGAGCAGTTCTGAAACTGAGACTACCAGATCAAAAACAAAGAAGTAAACAAAAAAAGACCCATAGGAGCTGGGAGTGCCCATCCAAGTATATCCACATCACCCAGCTTCAAGCAGAAAAAACAGAGGCTTTGAAGTCAAACAGACTGGTTAGCACACACCTCCTCTGTTTGCTAGCTGTGTGACTAAAGGCAATTTCCTAACTACTCTATGCCTCCTCTCTAAATATCAATGTGCTAATAATTCTGCCTCACTGGATCATTTCAAAATAAAATGCGTAACATTGATAGATGCCTCAGTCTTGCCTAACACACAGTAAGTGTCCAATAACAGCCAGCCTTTTTTGCAGTCTCTCCACACACTCTCTCTTTCGCAACTGAATGAAAGATCATGCAAAGATGTATCAGCCAAATAATCGACTCCTTTTGTCTGGCGCGCCTCAGCCCGCTTGCTTCACATGACTATTTCTATGAGGCTAATACCTCATTACAATAACATTGTACTCTAATACCAGTGGGCCCATAAACAGAGGCCCAGCTAAAATAAAACCATTATAATCATGGCCCAGATTTAATCACTGGCTAGTGGGCTCCCCAGTGGTTTCACCAAGAGCCAGGCAATAGTCAAATAATCAAACTGCAGATGCTGGGATAGCAAATCGGCTTAAATTTAAACAGTGGCAGAGACCCAAATACAGTGGGGAGAAAAGAGACATGAGGAGGGGGCGATGTGGATTTGCACAGTGTTGGAATTTCCCTTTCATGGCCTCCCTAGTTAATTGGCCCATAAAATAACCAGGCTTGTTAATGAATAATAGGCTCGTTCCTGAGAGGCACCTAGGTTAGGCAGTCGCTCTGGGCCTACTGGCTATGGACCTTGCTGTAAGAGCTGAAAGGGATCCCAAGGGCAACATGAAGGCAGAGGCGTTATGATCTCCATCCTACCGAGAGACAGGTACTCAGCTACTTAGAAAGAGGATCCTGGGTCACAGAATCAATACTGAGAGGGAAGCAGAGGAAGGTCCTTTCTGGGGGGTTGAGGGAGCTGAAGCTTATACAATCAAGGGACCCTCTTTGAGAAAAATCAGACAAAACCGCATAGAAAACATGCCCAGCTACCCAGCACCACCTTGCATGACAGCATGATCAAACCTTCAGACAAGACCTCAGCCCTGGCTGACATGTTGATTACAGCCTTGTGAGAGAGAAAAGCAGAGAATTCAGCTAAGCCATGCCCAGATTCCTGACCTCAAAAACTGTGAATAATAAATGTGTGTTTAAGCCATTGTTTGTTATAATTTGTTACGTGGCAGCAGATGACTGGTAAATGGAAGAGGATAAAAAAAGGTAAATACCAAGGTTATTTTGCTAACCAGGTGGGGCAAACCTAGAAATGTTACTTTATTATGCACTCAAATTTTTATAGAATTATTGGAAAAGTAACTTGGAGGTCATTTCATCAAATTCCTTGATTTTTAACTAAAACTGTAACTGCACTAAAACCATCTGCTTCATTTTTTATGTAACAAAGTCATGAGTTTTCTTACATGCCATGGACTCCCAGGCAGAAGGTCTTAAAACCAGAGCATGCCCCGATGAACCAAGTGTACAACCATGGGAGGAACCTAAGTGCTCAGGCAGAGAAGCAGGGACTGAATTAAGAGGTGGACACCAATGGCAGGATTCAGTCAGGTCAAGCCCTGGCATTACCCCATGGTAGAATCCAGTCAGATCATCACCTCATTACCCTATGCTTATAAAACCTACCCCAGCCCTCAGCTCATAGAGCCAGATTTGAGCATTTCTGCCTGTCTCCTTGCCAGCTGACTCAAAATAAGAGACAGCTTTTCTTTTCTAAAAGCTAGTGCCATGGTATTGTCTTCTATGCACATCTAGAAGCCAGTTCATTGATTACTCAGTAACAAAACAAAAGCTTTTAATTAGTAGATAAGATTATTTTCTACTTTGTCTATCAACCATTCCCAAGTCCAAGACTCCTTGAGTTGTGTTTAAAACATATTTTCCTTCCAAAATATTAATCATCTCACTACATTCTAACTTATCCTTTACTTAGGAAAGAAGTTCATTTCATTTCAGCTTCTGTCTAAAATTATCACAAGTTTTGAGTCAGTGATGTTAAAACGAGCCTGTCTCATGAGTCAATAATCAGAAGCCTCACAGTGAGTTCTCCATTCACTGTTAGGAGACATCATAGAACTATAGACTGGGAAGGCACATTGGCAGTCATTTAATCCAAGCTAGCTCAGTGTAGGAGTTCTGGCCAAGGAGATATAAAAGGAAATGACACGTACATCATCCAGAAATAATACTTAAATAAAATAGGCATACTTTTCTTCATTTTTGTCCTCTTTCTTGATGGCTGAAATGGTTTGAGCCTGGAACTCAAACTGTCATCTTGGAGCATCATGTAAAAGTTATTCTTTGAAGATACAACAATAAAATGACGAATCTGGCTGGAAGTGGTGTTCAAGCCTGTAATCCCAGCACTTTATGAGGCTGAGGTGGGCAGATTCACGTGAGGTGAGGAGTTCAAGACCAGCCTGGTCAATATGGTGAAACCTCGTTTCTCCTAAAAATACAAAAATTAGCTGGATGTGGTGGCATGCACCTGTAATCCCAGCTACTTGGGAGACTGAGGTGGGAGAATCACTTGAACCAGCGAGGTAGAAGTTGCAGTGAGCTGAGATAGTGCCACTGCCCTCCAGCCAGGGTGAGACTCCATCTCCAAAAAAAGAAAGAAAGGAGAATCTGAAATTCCTTATGATCATAGAGCTGCCAAACCAGCCCTCCCTGCTCCCATCTAGACTTCTTTGTTTTAGACAGAATAAAACTTCTATCTTGTTTAGGCAACCATTAATTTAAGTTTGAATTTTGGGTCACTCAAAGCTGAGATAATCTTTATACATTTTTTTTCCTTTTTAAGATAAGGAAAATGAGATTCACCAGGATTAAGAATAAATCTATTTCTTCCTATTATAAACTAAATGCCCTCCCCACCCTGCAATTCATATGCTGAAACCCCAATCCCCAATGAGACTGCATTTGGCGATACGGCCTTTATGTAATAAGAAGTACTTGAGGTTAAATGAGATCATAAGCGGGGTAGCTGGGGAGACCTGATCCAATAAGATGAGTGTTCTTATAAGAAGAGACAACAGAGAGCTCACTTGCTCTCTCTTCAACATGTGAGGATACAGCAAGAAGGCAGCCACCTGCAAGCCAGGAAGGGAGCCCTCGCCAGAAACCAGTCCTGCCAGACTTTGATCTAGGACTTCCAGCCTCCAGAACTGTGAAAAAATAAATTTCTGTTGCTTAAGTCACTCGGTGTATGGTACTTTGTTGAGCGACTAATATACTTGCACAGATTAGTCATCCCTATAGATAAAATTACTGGCCAGAATCTATGGGGCTACAGGGCGGACTAATTTGTGGAAATATATTAGGGTCGATGAGGGTCCTGAATATTGACCCATAAGACAGACTCATTTTAGCATCACTGGCTCAAAACTTGGGATAACTTCAGGCAATTTTGTCTGAAATTAGTATGTCATCTATTTTTCAAGATAAATAATACCTCCAGTTTGCTTAATGATTCTTCATAAGAATAAAATATCTAGGGCTTTTACCAGGTGGGTGGGTCTCTCCAGAATATAATGAAATAGACTGGCTCTACTAGACTTATAAACTATATGAATGATCCTCTCAGGCATTTTCACCAAACATTGAACTTCCTCTTTCCAAATACAATTCAGGGCAGAAGGAAGGTGACATCCATGGAATCTTTAGGCTTGTCTTTCCAGTCTAGGTTCTCGGGGTTTCATGAAAGAGATAGACATGCATCAATAACTTCCAGTGATGACACTGCAAGCAGCCTTGGAAATGTAAGGTGTTGGGGGGAAATCCCACACTCTTAATAAACAGTTCAGTAACCACATCTTATTCCTTTTACTGTCAGATGGTTTCAAAGCAATGGAAAACATTGCCTCCCAAGACTCAGGAAGTAATTTAAGTCAAGGAACCCATCTTCTCTAAACTGAGTCAGCATTTGCTGTTTCTGTAGGAAAGAGAATTTTGATTGTCCAGTATCCCTTCCATTTGAGGATGCACGGATCCCCCACTCTAAGAGCTATCGTGAAACTGTCAATCCCCCTACTCCAGCCACAGGGGTGAGCCAGTGATCCACAATGGCCAGTCAGAGACTTTGTCTCTCCAGCCACGGCGATTGGACCACAATAGACACATGACCCAAGCCAGGCAAATTAGTCTTCACTGAGACTTTTCTGCCAAAGCAACTGGGAACATAATCTCCTGTTTTGAGGGGTCTTGGGAAGATATGTGAAGTCGGAACTTCTAGTGGCCATCTTCCTCCATCACAGGAAGTTAACCTGTCTGTAGGAGGAGGGAATGCAGCCAAATGCAGAGGGGAAAAGAGCAAAGAGATGGGGAGAAAGAGAGAGTATGCTCTGAAGATAGTTGATGCCTGGATCCAGCTATGCCTGAAACTTACATTTTGACTTCCTGGGTTACATGAGCCAATAAATTTGCTTTTTCCTTAAGCCAATTTGACGTGGGTGTTTTGCTTTGCTTTTCTGTCATTTATATCAGAAAGAGTTCTAATACACTCCCCATGAGATATGATCTGACCGGATATCTTGGTACCATTTGTTCAGGTGGGGCACTGTTGCCAGCACTCTCCCTCATTACCCCACACTCACATGTGGCAAGTCTTTCTTGCTGCCCTTGTCTTCTGGCTACCCGACCCTCAGCTGCCAAACAGCATGGGTGACATCACTCCTGCAGACCCCTGCAGAGCACAGTGCCCACACCATAGTGTTTAAAGCAGGGTAAGCATAGTTGGGGCCACTTTGCTGAAGTCTAGCTCAGGTACCTTTAAACTGGCAAATACAGTTATCTAAGGGAGAGTGAGTGGATGCTGCTGAGCAGGTTCAGCAAGAGAGAGCAGCTGAAGTTTTCCTGTTGCCCTGGCAGGCAGCTTCCACAGCTGGTTCTGCATGTCCAGCATTTGCTCCAGAGACAGATGCAGATTGTCTGTCTTGGCTCATGTGTATGTCGTGGGGAAGGTTGGGGAGGAGGAAGAAACCCCAATATTGACAGACACAGAGAAGTGAAGCTGGCTTGCATTTGAAATGCTCAAGCCCTGTGACATGCCACTGAGGGCACTGGCTCCTGAGGGAATGCACATTCCTACATGTTTGTCTGACAGCCCAGCACCAAGAAACAGAGCCACTCTAGGGCCCCCGTGTCACCACCCCAGCCTTGTTAGTGACAGTACATCTGGGAAACAAAAAAAAACAGATCTTAATGGCATTTCCTTCCGCTTTGACCTGTGAGGGACTTTCACAGATGTCAACTCATCTGAGTCTCACACCGAGCATGAGAGCAGAAAAAGGGGAGAGGGCTGGGGTGAGTCTCTCCCATGTTTTATGTGAGGAGACCAAAGTTAAGAAGATTAAATCTCTTTTGCAAAGCCACATGGGCAGCCCTGGGCCTTACTCCCCCTGCTTTGGCTTTTCTCAGTTGTACCTCACCTTGGCCATCTGATCCACCCACTCCCAAAATCCATGAAAGCCAAAGCAATTCCTGCATTATCTTTCCCAGCCCGGGAATGAGGCAGGAATTTCATCAATACACACACACAAGCAACCCACCCCAACACACATATATTTATATACACATACACCTATTCACAGCCATGTAGACTCATTCACGTGTTCACATTATATATGCATGTATATGCTATACATTCATGCATATAGGTTTAACACAAACATATATGCAAATACTCATGCATATGCACAGCATGAAGACACACACACACACACACACACACACACACACACACACACGGTGGAGTTAATACCTTGTTACCCTCCTTAGGTAAGTTCACAATACTCCTAGAACTGGTGCCTGAATTCCTCCATTGAGCTGAGCTACTCAGCCTGCAACACCCCCCAGATTCCAGCAATCTTGTCCAAGATCAAGATCTGAGTTTTTCTTTAGTTACATTCTCTCATGGATGCTCCAGAGCTATACTACTTTCACAATAGCCAGACTAAAACCTGTCACTAACATAAGTAGAAATTCAATGACGAAGAGGGTGCGATCCAGTGAAAGACCGTGGGACTCATTCACTGTTACCAAAGCCAGACAAGGAGAGCACGCGTATAAAAAAAAAAACATAGTCTAATTTCACCAAACCAATACAAAACTCCAAATAAATATTGACAGGGCAGATTTAGAAAACTATAGACCATTTTAATCAAACTAGTGCAAAATTCCAAATAAATATTCATAGATCAGATTTCAGAAACCATAGTCTATCTTCACCAAACTAATGAAAATTCCAAATAAACATAAACGGATCAGATTCAGGAGCATAATCCAAGAAACATGAAGGAAGGCATCTATATAATTCACTACATTAATTTAGTTAACAATATTTAGTATTACTTGAATACTTACTTTTTGACAATGTAATATTGACTCAAGTACAGAGCAACGGAACAGAATAAATGATGAATATAACTAAGCCTATATATACATATTAATGGAAGAGGCGATTTCAGAAGTAGAACCATAAATAGGGATATACTTTCATGATAACGGTGACCATTTAAATTAGAAGAGAAAGGAAAGACTATCCCACACGTGGTATTGACAAAACTGCTCTCTTACAAAGGAAAAAATAAAATTAGATCCTACTCCACACCATTCAAAACAATACATCCCAGATGCACTAGAGTTCAACATAGAAACCAAAACTACAAAGTACACTCCATAACAAATGGATTTAGACACCACATGACCAGTGGCTGGCAGTTAGTTCTCATCTTCGACAGCTTCGTAACACTGACCCCACGCTTTAAGTGACAAAATACGTTTTGGGTTTCACTTCTAGCATTATGGTGGGATTTTTAGCATTCTAGAAGAAAACATAGGAGAGGGTTTTTACAACCTGGAGTTGGGGAGAAGGCTTTCCTAAGCAAGACACAAAACTCAGTAGTTGTAACAGGAAAGACTGACAGATGTGACTATATCAGAGTTTCATACCCTTTCAAATTTAAAACCAACAAGTGAAGTTAAAAAGCAAAGCACTACACACAATCCAAACATTTTTCAATAGCTAAACCATTAATACTTGATTACATTAACACTCGATTACAATAATTAAACTGGATGACATAATTTATCATACAACCATTTTACAGACTTTTAAATGGTGGTTACAAAGAATATTGCAAACTTACACGTTCTGGTATGAAAAAGTCTCCATGACATAGAGCTAGGTGTCAAAAACGAGTCACAAAACCGGCTAAATAGGTAGGTAGGTGAATAGATCAGATAGGTAGATAGATGGATATGTAGGCAGAGAGAAAGACAGACAATAGATCCCATTCATTTTTAAAAAGGGTTTGAAAATGATTATGAAGCTTCATAGAAAATGGACTATAGTCATAGTGAACTGTTCATGGTGATTATCTCTAAGTAGGAGAATGGGGTCAATAGATGAGGGATGGATTTAATTTTTCATTCTATACACTTATGAATCATTGAGTTTTGACAAAGAGAATCTATTCATGGATTTTTGTGTGATATATAAAAAGCAAAATCATAACATGTGGAATTAGTTCAGCTGCCATCCCGGTTCAAGTGTTTATTAGCTTCCTAACCTACAGCAATTTGCCTATCAAAATAAGAACACCTACCTCACAAACATGTTATGAGCAATGAATAAAGGAAATTATAAGCAGTACTACACTACTGCTTATTGAGCACCCACTGTATACCAGGTTTTTAAAATGCGCTATTGCCTTTTAAATACACTAGCCTACTGACTTACAGCGTAGTAAAAGCCTTATAAGGTAGCATGGCATTTTGCATGTCAGGAGACTGAGACCCAGAGAGGTGAAGTAAATTGCCCAAGGTCACAGAGCTGGTAAGTAGCAGAGCTGGCATGAGACCTGGTCTCTTCTGCTCTAAGACCGGTGCCAGTTCCTCTCACGTTCACCACTTAAGGTCCTTTCACTTTTTTTCTTCTAAGAGGAGTGGTGCTTACACTGGGCTTAGGCAACACCCTAGAATAAACCTCAGATCAGCTGCACTACAGCCCCCAGCCGAGACCCTGCAGAAAGGGGACCAGGAATTACTGACTCAAAGCCGCAGCCGATTACTCACAGACGATGTCTGCAAGCTCCCATCTCCCACTTCCTCTGAAATAGATAACAACAGCTATTTTAGCCTGAAATGCCACTGGCATAAACACACGAAAACTCATAAATCTGGACTGATAAAAACTCATTGTAAAAATAGCAGTCAGGGATTTGCATGATAAAACCCCAGACCCTGCTCTAGCCAGCTGGGACCACCATTCTGGAGACGCCCAGCCAAGGAAGGGAGAAGAAGAAAGGGAGGCAGAGGAGCGATCAGTACCACATACAGTGGGAGACTAATCAGAACTTTCCTTGCCGGAAGCTGAACAGACGTTTAACACCAGGAATGGCTAAGTGCATATTTTGAATTGTTTAGAGCAGCATACACAGTCTGATTTCTGTCGACTTCAAATTTTCAGTAAAATCTGATATACCTGCAAAGATTGACTAACCATTTTCAAAGGCTTATTATGTGCTAGGAAATGTTCTAGGAATGTCCACAAATTAATCCATCTAATTCTTACAATAACTCAACTATTATTCCAATTTCCCAGAGGAGGAAACTGAGGCACAGAGAAGTTTGGTAAGTTTCCCAAGGTCCCAGAGCTAGTAGTAAGTGACAGGCCCAGGCAGTGTGACTTCAGAGTACTCACTGTTCACCATCATTCCATATTTCCTCTCAAATACTTGGCATGGGGATAGGAGGGGGTGCATCAAAATCAAAGAAGGGGCTGAAAGTCAGGTCTGGGTTTGTGTAATGCAGAGAGGTTAGTCTCAAGCAGAAAAGGACCCTGAGAATGTCAAGAATACTCAGAAATCTGGAGAAGAGGTCTGGCGCAGTGGCTCACGCCTGTAATCCCAGCACTTTGGGAGGCCAAGGAGGGTGGATCACCTGAGGTCACGAGTTCAAGACCAACCTGGCCAACATGGTGAAACACTGGCTCTACTAAAAGAATACAAAAATTAGCTGGGCAGGTGGCACGCACCTATAGTCCTAGCTACCTGGGAGGCCGAGGCAGGAGAATCACTTGAATCCTGGAGGTGGAGGTTGCAGTGAGCTGAGATCACCGCTACACTGCAGCCTGCGCAACAGAGCAAGACAGAAAGAAAGAAAGAAAGAAAGAAAGAAAGAAAGAAAGAAAGAAAGAAAGAAAAGGAAAGGAAGGAAGGAAGGAAG